>NC_133815.1:4741279-5003779 GCF_043250625.1 Sebastes fasciatus | reverse complement strand
CGCTGCGTTAACGGGACACGACACCGGGCTGAGCCGGGAGAGGGAGGACCGGACCGGGAGAGAGTGAAGAGGAGTCACCTGGCTGCGCAGGGAGGAGGAGGGAGGGGTGTTGGAGCTGTAACCCGTCTCACAGAGCTTTGTTTTGGGGTTTACGACACCGTTTGCGCGCCACGGAGAGTCGGCGCAAAGTTTCCTCGATGGCGCTTGTGATGGAGCCGGTGAGCAAATGGAGCACCAGCCAGGTGGTGGACTGGATGAAAGGTACACACACACACACACACGCGCGCGCACACACACACACACACACACACACACACACACACACACACACACACACACACACACACACACACACACACATGCCGTATGCAAATGATCAATTCATAGTCAAACGACACACCTGGATGCAGATAAAGACACACACACACAAACAGACGCACACACACACACCCTCACGCGCACACACACGCAAGCAATCACGCACACACACATGCACACTCACACACATGCACACTCACAAACGCACACACATGCACACTGAGTGATCATGACTGATGAACAGTAATGCAGGGGAGACAGAGGCAGGCTGGCAAGATGTTATGCTGCGTGGGAGGTGTGTGTGTGTGTGTGTGTCCATGCATCATCCTGGCACCTGATGATCAGTGGGTGATGATGTAATGTGTGAGTGACAGGAGGAAACCCAGCCAAACTTCACAGCTTAGATCTCTTGAATGAGGGGGGGTATTTAGTGTAATAAATGAATGCCAAATAAACAACTTCAAGTATTCTAACATGAAATCATCTCAGTTAATAGCTGCCATTTGCAATAACGGACAGGTTATTAGGCTCAGTAGTCCTTTTGCGTTTCTTTGTAGTCGTTTTGTGTCTCTTTGTGGTCGTTTTGTGTCTCTTTGTGGTTGTTTTGCATCTCTTTGTGGCTGTCTTGTGTCTCTTTGTGGTGATTTGTCATCTCTGTGTGATAGTCTTGCGTTTCTTTGTGATGTGGCTGCATCGTTTGTAGTCATTTTGTGTCTCTTTGCATCTCTTTGTGGTCATTTTGCATGTCTTTGTGGTTGATTTGAGGTCATTCTGTCTCTTTGTAATTGCATTTTGTCTCTTTGCGATTGTTTTGCATCACTTTGTGGTCATTTCACATCAGTTTGTTGTCTTGCATCCCTTTGTGGACATTATGCGTCTCTTTGTAGTTCTTTGATCGACATTCCCACAAGTCGCCTCATACAGAGGTAACAAGCCAACCACCTACCACCTTCTCAAGCCTTGGTTATACCCCCAAATGGATGCGTACATGGACAGCTGCAGACACCACAAATGCGTAGTAGTTCTGTTTACACTGTCCACTTGGAGGACACTGATGCGCAATAGATCGTTACGCTACTTGTAGCGTAGCGGCTGCGCAGACTTCTCTCAACAAATTGGCGGTACATGGACGTCCACAGCCTACAAGTACACCCTGTGATGACGAAATTTACGTCATGCAGACCCTAGCGTACTCACAGACGTGGAAAGTATAACTTCTGCTTTACTCTGGTAGCACCAGTGTGCCACCCCTCTGGCCCAGCCTCTGGCTGAGAGATATGAACATACGAGGACTAACAGAGCAAGATTGAGCTCAATTCTCTACTCGTAAACTGACAATAGTCTTAAAGATGTAAATTCATGTCATCTTACTTAAGTGCTGTCAAGCTGAGATTGGGGAATAAGGAGCACGAAAACAATCTTAAAAACTCACTGAAAATCCTAAATGAGTATTTATCCCAAAAATGTAATTGGGTTTTGTTTACAACAGTGCTTGTGACACCTTTCTGTGATCAGACTACAGATTACAGTCATTCATAATTCAACAGTCAGGCTGATTAGGTTTGTACCCAGGAGCCTGTGTGAACATTGAAAACGTCTTTTACACAGTAAAAAGAAATAGCTATTGCTGATACATTGTGCTCTCTAGGGTCCTCACTGCTGTTTGCATCTTTGTTATAATGACAATACGACATATTGCATTTTCCACATAGGCACGCTAGAGTTTGATATCATAAAAGTGTTCTTAATAATCAAGGATAAAAATGAGATTTGGTGTCAGTCCTTTCGAAACAATGTTTTGCACCAACCATAGCTTGTTCATTTACCTCTTATTTAAGCGCAACACACAATATGTTGCCAACATGTTGGTAACAACTCATTTTGGCTCAACATGCAGTGCCAATATCACCCAGGCCTCCCCAAAAAACACCTTCCAAAAGAGCGATCTCTGACGTTAAACCAATCCATTTATCAGATTTATTATCTAACCTCATTTAGTTTGAATTAATAGCTGAGTTTTAGCTGTGATGCCAACACTTTGGTTCTATTAAAAAAGTAATATATGTCCTGTTTGGCACTACGTGAAGGTCACGCAGAACTTTCTATCCAGTTTGTAAAATGATTTTGGGCTTGAAGAAATACTTGGCAGTCGACAGTGCCGTCATATCCTGAATACGCCTTCCAGTTCCCAGCTGTTGGTGTTTTTGAAATAGTTCACAGTTGAGTTTCAAGGGAATTTTATGGGATCTGCGGGCGTTGTTAGGTGATAAAACAAAAATTAGGGATTGTATCATTAAAGTAATACTCCACCCCAAATCTCTTTTTTAAGTGTCAGACAACCTCAAGCCAAAAAGGTGGTCGTAAAAAGTTAGTCGTTTTTGGAGAATGGAGGCTGTTACACTGGACGCCAATGGTGACAAGTTTGTAAACTCATCATTTACAAGCCAGAAATTAGTTTTTAATTAGAATGTACTGGCTAATGATTGTCAAAAAATGTCTTCGAAGATTACAAATTCAGAGAAATGTTCTTTATTAACACAGATTCGGCAATACGCCCTTAAAATAAAGACAGTATGATAAGATACTGAAAAATCTAAACTGTAATTGACTGGGATACCACAATTCTTTCAAGAATAAAAAAATAGGAATATAAAACGTTTCATTATATATATATATATATATATATATATATATATATATATACACCTCTAATTAGGGCTGTGCAATATGACGATATATATCATAAAAACGATATAAAAATTAAAAATGTTTTCTACCGTTTCCTATTGTTTCTATCGCAATATAGGCTAGGCCTATATTTATTTAATTTTTTCTCTACAATTAAAAAAATATAAAAATATATATAAAAATAAATAAAATTAAAATTAAAATATTTTTATATAAATAAAAAAATAATAATATCAATAAAAAAAAAATGTTTCAGCAAATTTTGGCCATTTGTTTTTGCAGTAAACACCTTTTAAAGTTTGAAATTTTGACTTTAATTTAGCGCCAGTGTAATGTTATAAACACTGTACCGGAATGCATCTTCCTACAAAAGCTGATAAAAAGCTGGACCTTCAAACGTGACCTTTAAATTTGCCCTTTTGACCTTTAACAGCGCCCTCATCAGATCAATCAGTGACATCTTTCACATACTGGAACGCAGCGCCAAGATGCATCATCACAAAACACAGCCCGAGCCAAAGTCCCACTCGCCACATAAACTGAGAAATTAAATGACTAATAACAATAACTAATATTAGAAATAATTGTTATTCATCTTGTCTGTTTGTTGCATAAAAAGCAGGTCAGGGATTTTTATTGACTCACACGCTTCGATAAAATCGTGACAAAGATTTATTTACATGATGTTCTGTGTCTCAGAGCCTCATCATTGGATGGGTTATTGGTTGGTCATGTGCATATGGCATGTGTTTATGTGTGCTCCTGTGTGTGTGCTCCTGTGTGTGTGTGTGTGTGGGTGTATGGTGAGTTGTTCGTCTCAGACCGTCTGTGCAGAACAGCTGACAGACACACACACCCGCTCTGAACAGAAGGCTCCACCCGGGTCCTCGGACATTTGCGCTTGCACACACACACAAACGTACACACAACACACGTGGCATGCTTTAGTGTGGTATTCGGTTCATGCTGGGTCTCTCGGGTGTGTCTGTGGCGACAGAGGGGAAACATGATATACTATATTTGTGAGTGTGTGTATACAATAACATGCACATATGCACTCAGGCGTTCGGGGGCAAAAGGTTTGTTGACTTGGCGACAGCGCTGTATTGGCACGTCTGAGGCTAAAACAATATGGGAGTGGTACACTTCAATGGTAATATGAGACCTTGCTGGGAATGCTGGGAATTCTGCCCCACGTCCCGCGGAGGCCGGGCCAATTTTGTACCTCATTTCCCTTGCGTGGATTTGATCGGCAGACTTGGAAATTAGCAGTGAATTTGCCTTGACAGCACATCTGATGTGATGCCACGAGAGAAGATAATCGCAGCCTTACGGATCAGACGATTTTAGGTCTGTGGGCTTGATCCTTTTAGACTTTTTCTCTTTAAGGTGTAGACATGACTCATGAGGATTTAGATTACTTGAAACGTTTTGCCATGTTGCATCAGAAAAGCCTGTGGTTTGTTGCTGCATTTACTGAGCAAACAAGTGGTGCGCAAAGGGAATATGGTTTTTCGGTCACTCAGAGGCCAACGAGTCCTGGCGGACCTGTAAAGCTCACTCCAGCGTGATGCAGCTCCGCGTTAGGACATTTACATACTGTAGCAGCGTTTTTAAATGCATCAATTAATGTTGCGTTTAATGGTTTTCTTATTTTAAACCCTATGCGACTGCAGCACTTACAGGCAGAATTATTAGAGTCGAGATAAGAGGTTTAGAAAGGCTTCTTGTTGGAGACAAATCTATGCAATTATGCTGTTAATTGACATTTCAATCAGGAGAGACATGAAGAAAAGATAATTGTTTATTATATCAGATGATGTGTGATAATGAAGTCTTGACAGAAAGCCTTTAGACTTTACAGGGAGATTTGTAATCGAGGGGCGTCTGCCCTGAGCAGCAGCAAGATAAATCCCCCTGTGGAGTCCAGACACTGGTGGCGATGATGAGGCTGATAAAACGATGAAGCTGATGAAGCTGCAGAGACTCGGCGTTGATGGGGAGGTGGAAGGGCGCGCGTAACAGCAGCATGAACGCACTAAAGGCAGAGAGAGAATCCTATTTAATATGAGACAGCAGCAAAATGATAGACTTACAATGTAGGCATGTTGGATAGATGTGACCAGCTGATGAGAACAGCTGATAACACGATTGACAGCCCCAAACAATGACAGCAGGAACTTATGAGTGAGCATGTGTGAGAGGAGTGAATGGCACATTATATGGGAAATAAACTACAGGCCTAATGCTGCAATCCATTGTACTCGGAACTCAGAAAAAACACAACCTCCGACACGGAGAAGTACAATGGAACAGCCGTTCAAGTCGGAAAATGTATCCAGCCCTAGTTCGCCGACATAAACACACCCGACGTCGCAGCAACATGTCGGCAAACACGGTGAATTACCTTTTCATATTGTTACTTTATGTCGTGTTTTATGCAGCGTTTGTTTTGTGAAACGTGCTGTCACAACGTTGTAGCTGCTATTTCCATTTCCACTCAGTTGATTTGTGCTTGATAGAAGTCTTTGCATTAAGCATGCGGTACTAGTCTACTCCTCCGGCGGATCCATAATGTCATAAATTAGATAAATTAGATTAAAAATGTTCCCATAGGATTCTTAATTTAAAGATGGTTACTTATATGCGTTTCTCTTTGCTAATGGCGCTGCGGTAATTGAAGTCCTCTGTAGATGCTTGTGAAGCTCAGACACTTACATACGTAGACTTACACACATACAAACATCAGTTTGCGGCGGGTGTTTTGTTTTCCCGAGCAGATGCACTGGGATGCATTTAGACTGAACTTACACTAGAGCTTTATTTAAAGGCTTTGTACATCCACACAGGTCTTTTCAATTAATCTGGCTGATTAGCCCTCTGCTCTGGACCATGTGGGCCTGTACAGACTAATTGAGTGACATCTTCCTGAGTCTCCTGTTAGCTTAGTTGCACCCATTAGGGCGGAACAAATTACACCTTTATCATTGTTATTGGTAAATGGAGATTTGTGACTAATAAATTCCCATTAAAGCTCAACCTACCTTCAACCTGAGCAGAGGTCTAATCAGCCAGTATAACTGAAAACACCTGTGTGGGTGTTCAGTTTAGTACAAATGCAAAATGTCGTCTACATGGACCATCAGCTAACTTTTTGCCTGGGACCTGTTAGTTTTAGCCTCCGCCTTTTAGTATGATGGCATGTAGGTATGAAGCCATCAAATTAATGTTTAAGATCCCTTTTTATAGAGTTGCTTGAAACATTAAAAAGTCAGCTGGAGACCACAGCTCTTTCACCAAACTCATGGAGCTAATGTTAGTAGCTTGCTTTTGTTTACCTCTGTCTCTTGTAACTGTAGACTGTATATAAAGATGGACAACATGACAGCTCCCCAAAAGTGAAGCCAAAACGTCTCGATTGCCCCCTGGTGGCTGGCTGCAGTATAGCTCATAAAACCTGCCTCCTCCGTATTAGTGGATGGGACATGAGCCAAAGTACACGTCAAATACATTTTTCACAAAGATGGTTTCTGTCATTTTAGGTAGTTCTTATCACGCTAATGTTTGTTCAAGTGTTCAGTTTTCTGATAAGTTCTGGTTAAATTAGTTATTTGATGCAACGTCATGATTGACCGCGGCATCTATAGCTACTGCGCAGACTCCAAATTACATCCAAATCTGAAGATGGCAGCTCCTGTATCCGGTATATTTTGGCTTCACTTCTGTTCAATGGGAGGAAGTGGAGACGCATCGTCCATCTTTATAGCCTGCCATATACAGTCTATGGTTGTTATCCCAAAACAATGTGGGAGGACGCTAAAACACTCAGGAACTGCACAGTTTGCTTTAACTGCACACAAAATGTGTTGTCAGTTAAGAAAAAGAATCTGTTTCTGTTGTTGTTATTGCCCAAAGCAACTGTAAATATATATATTTATTTTGCCTGCAGGGTTAAAAAACATGCTATAACAATCTGGTCTGTGCTGTTCTGAAATTCATTGCTTTGTTTTCATAAACCTCCAGCCAGCTCCATTTGGGCTGTAATTTAACCTCAAAGAAGTTATCTGCATTTTAATAATTTTGTTCCATTACAAGCTTTTTGTGCTCATGGCGTCGGTCCAAATTTAATGGACATTTTTCCAGTTATAAATAACAGATGGGAGCAGACATTTACAATTACCTGCACCCTTCATTTACTAATGCAAATTTCCAAGGAGAAAATGCCGAACATTTCTTTGATTTAGTGATGCCTGGAGTATTATTCTTGCCTTGATTGCCTCCTTCTACTGACTTTTCATGCATGAGGCCTTGGCTTTTTTGTTTTTGTTTTTTAGCTTGTCTAATTAAATTGGAATAAGACTAATGTGACAGACGGCCTTGTAGTTGAGGTCAGCCAGAAAAGTAAGGAGAGCAACACTTACTGTATCGTAAACAACAGCATTTACACTCCGCAACTGCAAGAAAATACAGACAAAAGCAAGTTATTAATGGAAGAATTTGCTTAATTTCCCCCGTGCAAAGTCACCCCAGACGACAAGCTGGGATTTAAACTGGCAACCTTCCGGCCATAAACTCCCCTCTGATAGCCGGCGGGCTTCTAACACTCTGCATTTACAAATCCCAGGAACCCAGTGAACGCTCATCTACATTTTTATTGTTACCGAAGCTTCAGAGTGCTTGGAACAGATGACACATAACCCGACAGGGAGGGCCAGATCTTTTATAGGACTCTCGAACATCCCAGAAGTCACCGCAAAATCTAGTTTTATTAGATGTGAGTGTGTGTGTGCGCGTGCACGCGTGTGTGTGTGTGTGTGTGTGACAGAGAGAGAGAGGGTGTTTGTGGGAGTTTGGCTCGCCTGCTGTTGTGAAAAGTGTGCCTCTGTGGGAGTTAAGTGTGTGAGTCAGCTATGAATCACACTTTTTCTGTACCAGTCAAACACATGCGCACACATGAAAACTCTCTATCTCTCTCACACACACACACATACACACACATGCACATCCAGTACTGTATATACAGAGATATGAGGGCATGATCGTACAGATTAGACACCATTATACAACAAACCCACACAGACACACTGAGCATGTGATGGTCAATTTATAGAAAAACGTGAGCGGGTATATTTTAGCATTTACAGTAGAACAGTGATTTTCCAACCTCGGGTGTCTTGCCCCCCAGGTAGTGCGTCAACAGTTGTCAGGGGATGCGACTAATTAAAAAAAAATAGAAATTAGGATTTGAATTAAAAAAACAACAACAACAAAATGCATATTGAGTCAGCTGTAACACCTCAACAAGTGTTGAGAATGTGTGAAAACCAGTTAGTAATGAACAGGCTAAACATTTAATCCAAGTAATGGATAAATAGTTAAAACTGTTAGCTAAAAGTAATGGATTAACAGTTTAAATAGTTAGCTTAAAGTAATCGATAAACAGTTGAAACTGTTTAGAAATTTAAAAATTTCATTTAATTTTTCTCCACAGAAATGAATGAAATTTAATAGGCCAATTGTATGTATATTTAAAAAAAACACAAAAAAAAACAAAGCAAGGTTGTCTTAAACCCCTAAAATCAAAAAGGCCTTGCAACCCCCCATGAAGATTTGGTGATCCCTAGTGGGTGTCGGGACCCCCAGGTTGGGAACCAGTGACCTAAAGTATTTATATAAATGGTAGTTAGCTAAAAGATAAACGGTTGAAACTACTAAAAGTTGTAGGTGATTTGTTCATTTTTAACAAATCCCCCCCTAGTTATATAGTTTAGAGAATATTATAGATCCAAGATGAAACTAACAGAAGTGGGATAAAAAGTCACAATGACAAATCCGTCTGCTTCTTCAGCACCACGGACAGCGTCTTAGATTTATCAATACACAGCACAGTTAGGCTGCTGATATTTCAGAGCCGTGGTCGGGGTCATAGATTCTAACTTGCACAAACCTCAGTCAGATAAAGGATCAATGAGTCAGGCAGACTAGACGAACATATTCAACTAAACAACCCCTCTGCCCCTCCACTCTCTCTGCAACTAGGGGATGGAGAGTAAGGTGACAAGTTAACAAGGCGGGGTGGCATCCCACAAATCTGTCCACGTACTATTCAATTCTCTATTTCCTCTGAGACTTTTCTTTTTTGGCATCTTTAATCTATAGCTAGTAAAGCTAGGGAAACTCAAGACTATAGCCTCCACTATCGAGGTTCGGCAAAACTAGAGGATAAGGTGCCGGGTCGTAGATGTATGAAGGCTATGAGGCATATTTTAGTTGACTGAAATGTTAAAGCAATTTGTATTCGGTGTATAGCCCACCCATTTATACAACTGGAGAATGTAAGAATCACTTTATGCCTACAACAATGATAAATGAAAATTAAAATATAACCGTATCCATATAATTTTTTTGTCAAAGCCACAGGGAGCCACTGGAGAGAGGCTAAAGAGCCGCATTCGGCTGAGCCTCAGGTTGCTGACCCTTGGCTTAAAGTGTCAATAAATGGTAGATTGCTAAAAGATAATTAGTTTAAATAGTTAAAAGCATTAGAGAAATGGAAATAGTTTAATCGATTAGCTTATTCCTCAATGACAGGAAACTGAATATTTTTGAGTTGTGGACAAAACAAGACATTTGAGGACGTCATCTTGGACTTCGGGAATCACATTTTTCACCATTTTCAGACATTTTTTAGACCAAACAACTAATCAATTAGTCGAAATAAATCAACAGATTAATAAACAATGAAAATAATCATTAGTCGCAGCCCTAATTGAAATAATTAGCTAAAAAAATTGGATGAAAACCTGTAAACCCTTAGCTGAAAGTAATGGATAAATGGTGAAATAAATGGCAGTGTTGATGAAGGGGTATTGCGTTCATCTGACAGCGCAGTGGGGATTTATTTGACAAAAAAGTTTGTGAGCCGCTGCAGTATGAGAGTGAATCTCATACAGCAGCAGCCATTATGCTGTATATTAACTGTATAGCACTGTTTTAGTTTCCATCTCACTCTGCGTGGGTGTGTGTGTGTGTGTGTGTGTGTGCTCGCTGATGTCGCTCACAATTTGACTCATCAGTATTCAGGGCATTCACGCTCTCCCTCACTGCCAGCGATAAGCGATGATGATTATCAGTGAACTTTTGCTACACAGTGTACATCTCCCCTTCTGCTTCTCTGCCTCTCTCTGCCTCTCTCAGCTATAGTAACACTTTGCCTGCGAGAGCCAACATTGTTTTAATCAGCTTCACGTCTATTAGGAACCAGCCGCCATTAACACTCATTAACACGCACGCTGTGAGAGGAAGAGAGAGCTCAGACGCCTTACTTGAGCGAAAATAGCAGTACAGCGTTTGACTGAAAGAGTGTAAAATTGCAGAGTTGTCTGAAACATGTAAGTATGGAGGTATGAACAGCAAGGTGTAGTACTCCTTTCACAGTGTTCTATTATGTTATTGGGTTATTTATTATTTATAATGATTAATTAACATGTACGCAGCATTTTAATATTGTAGCTGGTTACGATGGAGCTAGTTTTAATTATTTATATACTGTTGGGTAGTTAAACCTGCGATAATGTTTCTTTTGGCCGCCACATTGTGAACACAACAACAACTCACATGTTATCACCTTTTAAAGGGATAGTTCAGGTGTTTTGCAGTGGGGTTGTATGAGGTACTGATCCATAGTCAGTGTATTACCTACAGTAGATGATGGTCGGCACGCCCCCAGTAATGTACTGCTGTGGAAGGGGGCAGCAGCAAAACGTAATTTAGCCACCTAAAAAAAGGCTCACCTAAAAAAATCAATATCCGTTTAAGTGTACGCTATATTTAGAATATTTTCGCTAGTTTACCTTGTCGTGAGAAAGCTATACAGTCTATGTTTCGGATGGGGAGCTGAAGCTGCTATCTATGCTGTCGCCAAAGCCATTGAAAAAAACAGTAATTTTACTTTGTAGAACAAGGGAGTTGCTGGTCCACCGCTGTCTCGATCGGTTAGTTTGTTTATGTTATTGTGTGACTTTGGTTAGTTCGGATTCACCAAAGTCACACAATAACACAAACAAACTACCTGATCGAGGCAGCGGTAGACCAGCAACCACCGTGTTCTGCGAGGTAAGATTGCAGGTTTTTTCAATGGAGTCTGGTGGTTTTGGCGAGAACATAGATGAAAACAACAGCTTCAGTTCCCCGTTGGAAAGGTCTGTCTCACGGCAAGGTAAATCTGTGAAAATATTCTAAACATAGCGTACACTTAAACTGATATCGATTCTTCTTTAGCTGTCTAAAATACATTTTGCTGCCGGCCCCGTCCACAGCAGGACATTGCTTCGCTTCCGTGCGGTAACTCCTGTCTGCTTCTCCAAACTGGCTGTGTGCCGACCGTCATCTACTGTAGGTAATACACTGACTATGGATAAGTACCTCATACAACCTCACTTCAAAACATCCAAACGATCCCTTTAAGTTGATATGGTGAACTTGCTATAGGCTTCTTACTTATATTAATGAGATACAGCTTGTAATTAAGTGAGTTTTAAAGGTGCTACAGGCGGATTTCTGAACTTTAGACAGCAGCAGGATAGCTGTATCCTCCTGCTTTCAGTCTTTAAGCTAAGCTACACTAATCACCTCCTGCCTTATAGCTCCATACTTAACGCAGAGAAATGAAAGAGGTGTCAATCTTCCTAATCATGATCGTACGTTTTTGGTGTGCTTTGGTATTCCAGCTACTTTTAACCCCCTGCACTGTTGGTGAAATGGTCTCTAAAGGGGATATCCTATCTACAGTGCGATATTTTATTCTGAAACGTTGTGCAGTAGAGGTGTGAGGTAGCATAAATTAGACATACTACATATCTCACAAGGTAGAGTATTCTCTTGTCAAATATTTCAGTCGCTCCCCGAACCTATAAAGTTGACCTCAAGTGACCTTATCATTAAAATTGGAAGCCACACAAATCACATCTGAGCGGTTTGATGTCTGTCTTTATTCTTATCAAGTCCTTTCATGCTTGTCAGCTGGAGCTGTGAGCCGAGATATCGCTCATCGACTTGAAGTGCTTGGGGGGTCCAGATAGTGCGATCAATTTGTCTAGTTTCCTTCCAAAATGAGATAATGGTGAACAGATGATGCCTTATATTCAAAGTTGATTGCAAGCAGACCATAAAAGCGATGTTTATTTATGTTTTAAACAAGATAAAATGACGTTTTTTTTTAAAATTTTGATGGATTTCAGACTCTGGCGTCTTTTTTTTCCCTCCTAACTTGATATATGTGGCATTTTGAGACTGAACGCTTCATTTGTGCTTCAGATGTAGAGGCTGCGGAGGGGGAGGAAGCGACGGGAGGGTGCAGAAAGCGACAAATGCTGCTCGCTCGTCGCTGATGAGAGATGGAACGTGTGTGTGTGAAATAGTTTGCATGCAATTTAGCAGCTGGCTTATGAGCTTTTTTTCTTTTCCTCTTTTCCGTCTCCCTTTTTTTTTTCTCTCCCTCTCTTCCCATCCTGCTTCTTTTTTTTTTCTCCCATCTTTGTTAGTGTGGTTATGATGGATGAGTGTATTATAAAGCGGGGACTTGAAGCGGGGGAAATCAATGCTCATTCCTCAGAGGTGTGTGTGTGTGTGTGTGCGTGTGTTTGCCAGTTGGCTGTTTGTTAAGAGGTTAGATGCTGGATACATTCATTGTTTTGGGAGCCAGGGGCTGCAGCTGAGCCGCTCTGTCTTGATCTGCTTTCCTTTGACTCAGCAAACCTGGTCAGGCCAGACCGACACACACACACGCACACACACACACTCGTGCACATTAACAAAGCACGCAGCCACCCACTTATACGCTCACGCACTTGCAGATCTAGAGAGACCTTCCCACTCACAACACAGACGTTACACAATCCAGCAGAGAGTAAAGTCTTACCTGGGTGGCTGCCTGATTACCCATCCATTACCTCTTTTGTTCCAGTCTCTTGACTCTCGTTACAGGTAGCCCACAGAGTTCCTTTGAGGTCCTTTGGAGAGTAAATTAGAGTTCAGCTTTGGTGAACTTTGACCCGTGAATTTGCACCATTAACCAACAGCAAGTCGTGTTGACAGTGCTGACCTCTGAGGGGACGCAGAGCCCCAGATGGAGGAAGCTATGGTAGCTTATTAGCTGTGTTGTGTTGCACCATTCACTTTTATTTAACCCTCCTCTGCCTGAGCATTAACCGTTCCACAAAAGAGGAAATAGTTTGAGACAGGAGTCGATGGTACAAGCTAGGGCTGGGCAATATGACGATATGTGTCATCAAAACGATATAAAAATGTCTATCATAAATGTTTTTTTAAATTGTTTCTATCGTGATATAGGTCTATATATTTTTTCCTCTCTATAATTTAATTTAAAACTGTTATGTTCATTTTGCACTTAAGTTCTCAAAATTAGAAAATAGTACCAGTACTATACTTTTCATTTTCAAGTATTTAATTCACATAGGAGCATACAAAAATAGTCTTTACCATGTGGTTATGTCATATAGACTTATTTATTAATTTAGATATATTCACTGAATTACCAGAAAACATGCTTTAATATATCAAGATATGAAATGACCTTTATCGTGATAGAAGATTTTGGCCATATCGCCCAGCCCTAGTACAAGCTGTATGAAATTATTGTCCTGTTAGCAACCAAGATAAGCGGAGCTTTTTCCCCCCCCTCTTTATAGTGTGCAGTGCTGAGCAAAATGTCAAGGGGAGGTAAACAAAACAGTAAAGATCAGCCCGGGTGCACTAAATGGCCTATGAATGACACGGTAATCGCAAGTCTTTTTGAATGCTATAAGAATGCCGTTCTTGCTTTCGTCATATCATTTGTACACCATGTAGTCTGTATTGACTACAATGTAAACACATCCATGTGAATATGCTATGCTCAGTGACGTAGAATAAAAATTGATAAAGACTGCTTATGGTGGGCGGGTGGGGAGGTGGATGGGTCCAACAAAGATGGGACTTTTAACCAGGAGGCCGGTGTTCGTGTCCTAAAGTGTTGTTTTGAGTTATTTTGAAGTTAGTGACATTTGTAATGTGTTTTCCATACTTGTGTTATGTCGTTTCTGTACATTTCTGTTATGTTTTACTGTGTTTACAGACTTATTTTAAGCCCAACCATGATATTTTTCCTAAACCTAACTAAGTGGTTTTGTAGCCTAAACCTAACAGCAGCCGTTACTGTAGTTTTGTTGCGTGGCGTAAAGATGACTCTCAAAAGAGGCGTACAGATGACACACGAAAAGACCAAAATGTCCTTGTAATGCCGTGCTATTTATACGCCTTCCCATGAGATCGTGTTGAGATCCAGGAGCTATTGCAAACCCGACCGAGCTGGCAAGCGAGTTAGCAGTTAGCTCGCCAGTTGCGGCGGTTTTAGTCCTTTGGTAATCACTTTACGTAAACAAGCTTCCAGCCCCACCTTTTTTCCATGTACAAGTGAAATGCTAACTTCAGTTGCTCAGATGGTGGCAGATCAGATAACGGTTGTCCTTCCAGTTGGGGAACCAGATCAGAAAACACTAATTTGGATCACTTTTTAAAGGCGATGACGAACAGCAAGTTTTGTTGTTTAGTTTGGACGACTTGTTGCATTCATTTGTTTCCATTCACGGTGAAAATTAATTAGCAATTAGCAGACTCTTGAAGGCTGCTTTGGTTATGTAATCCATCACAGTGTAGCGTACATCAAGTTTGTTTTTGCCAAAGATACATTGTTGTTATATGGAAGTTTTGAATAACAATGCAATGACAATGTAAGATTGACGACATTTAACGCAAATGAATGGAAACCAGTTGATGTCTGGGACTGTCTGATCTAAATCTGTTCACCATCTATTTGAAAATGTTCAGCAAAAACATGATTTGCAGTTATTATGAGCTTAAATTTGCAAACACACTGGCCTCGTCCTCTCAAGTGATGTTGAGAGCTTCAGTAATTATGGGCTGTAAAGCTGTTTGACCATGATACAAGTCCAAATATTGTTGATATCTAGAGGGAAACAGCTAGTGTCTGTTTTTATTTCCTCTCTCTATCTACCCTCATTGCATGGTGGAACAGGTCTCCAACTCACATTTTCTGCCTTATGTAAAAAAGAAAAAGGAAAACACAACAAAAGAAGACCTAAAATGCCCCTTGTGGCACTCAGGTGTCTCTCAAAACAAGCTGTATCTCATACGTTTACCTAAGCCTACTGTGGTTTCGAAGCAGCGTCGGGCTGAAATCTACAAAACTGCAAACAAGCTGAAACATCTCAAAAAACATGACACAGCAGCTGTTGTATTATCTGACACAAACCCGGAATAAGCAGCAGTAAAAATGTGTCTAGCAGTGAAAGAAATCTGTCCTCCCTGTAGGGTGCTCTCCGAAGAGGGAAACCACAGGTGAAAAGTACGGTAATAAAAGCTGATTAGTGCTTCTGGAGTGCAGCCCGAAAGCTATAATTTAAAAGTAGAGATGTGTCTCATTATCGATCGGGGAGCGTTGAAGAGTGTCTCCGCAGTGGACGGGTCATGAAGGGTGACGATGTCGTTGGGGTGACATTCCCCTGCTGTGCATAGGGCACATCATTTCTATGTGTATTCTCATAATTGCTATAAAAAAAGATAGGATTATAGGTCGTATAGTAGATATAAAACAGTGTTGCCAAAGTGTAACAGTATAATAGTATTTCAGAAGACTAGTCCATAAAAGATAGTTTATATTACCTTATTTGACCTTGCTTGCTTGTCAGCTCTTCCTAACCTCACTTTTTACAGCAAGATTTGCTTCCTAAGTAATTTCTGTTTGTAATTGAATCCTTAAAGGGGCCATATCATGAAAAAAAAAAACCTTTTCAGTGCTTGTGTAGATACACATACGTATCTGGAGTGCTTACCAACCCACAAACTGTGACATAAGACAACTCAGTCAGTTTTTTGTGGGCTGCGTAGATCAGAAAACATGTGATTCAACAAGCCGTTCAGATCTGGCTCCCCTTCCTATGTCACATGCAGGCTCATTAGAATATACCACTCCCCAATCGGAGTATCTCCACCATAGATTAGATATAAGAAGTGGACGTAGTCACTGTGACATCACCCATTGGTTTGTGCACTGTTGTTTTGAAGCCTCGAGACCAGAAGTGACATGAGAGGGTGGAGCTAAGTACAACCAAACACTGAATAAGACTTTTTTAGGCGACTAAAATGTTACAATTAACTTTTATGAACTGAAAACACTGTGAAACAAGGTTTACAGTCTTATTTTCTTGAAACACATGCAAAAAATCTGCCAGTTAAGTGTTTTCCAATGTAAAAAAATATATAGTTTCCAGCATTTACTTGATTCTAAAACAGCATTCTGACTTTTTCTTAAACACTTGTTCCTCAAAATGTCGTGAAACACGTTAATTATCATTTGAAACGGGTTGAAATATGTTTATTTTTCAACTGTTATGGATTTTAGGATTAAATTATAGACGGAATGACTTATGCTTCATCGCAAAATATAGAAAAATGTGGTGCCAACTCAGAATAGTACAGGTTTACTGTGTGCTGGCTTCAGAGGTGTTTGATAGAAGAAACAATTTCATCAACAACAAACATCACGTTTTGTTTTTCGGTCCCTAAGAAGAAGAAAAAGATTTATTTTCGCTGCGGTCGTGATCTCATTTTGGAACATGTCTGATTCTATTTGTTGTGAGTAACTCTAATAATGTGTGTGTGTTTGCTCCAGGTCTGGACGACTGCTTGCAGCAATACGTGTGTGTGTTTGAGCGCGGCGGTGTGTGCGGCGAGAGGCTGCTGAGGATTAGCCACGCCGAGCTGGAGGAGCTGGGAGTCTCTCGCATCGGACACCAGGAGCTCATTCTGGAGGCCGTCGACTTGCTCTGTGCTCTGGTGAGTCAGTGTGTGTGTGTGTGTGTGTGTGTGTGTTTGTTTGTTTTGTAGCTTCAGTGCAGTACTGAACTCTCATTAACCATCTTTACTGCTGCAGCTCTTAATGTATTCATGTTCTGCTTGAATGCACAACGTGATAGATTGCACAAAGTTAATTGTCAACGTGCTGCATCAAGTCCTTGCCTCTCCTAGTTGACACAAACTAAGAAGAATGGTTCAAAATGGCTCTACGAGGGTAAGAAATGTTAAGTGTTGGGGTTATGTTACCTTGGAATTACAAGGTTTTATCTGACATGATTGTCAAAATTGAGATATTCACATTTCCTTATTCTGTGACAACTTTAATACACACCTTTCAGTGCAACTTGGCCTCATCATCAGTAATATAACCTGGGGTCATCAGGTGTTTCGGGTCATTCCACATCAGACATGCTCGTCCAGGCGACTATGCCGAGGGTGATCAAGCACCCAGCTGGCTTGTGTCCAAGTAGATTATGTGGTCCAAGGATCACCCCGCTTCATCCACAGCCGTCTTGGTGCCTTCCTTGTGGCATCAGTAAAATCCTGTAATCCCAAGGAGCTTGAGTACCCTGCAGAGAGTGACTAACCTGCGAAGACCTCTGCACCCGACCTCAATGGGCTCACACCGGGGTCCTCCACCAGGTTGTCAGATAGTAAATAAACTAAGTGGATAATGTGCCATGAAGAGCTTGATTTCTATATTTATTGAATTTAATTGTCATCATTGTTTCTACGAGTCAATCGAGTGTGTGTTCATTAGTTACGACCCGTTGAACACGGGTTTAAAGATGCGCTTATACAAAGTAGTTCAACCATCATCATGTAATCTTTAAATTTAAATTTGAAAAGTATTTATTGCATGCAAATTTGCCATAATCAATACCAGAATCCCTAAAGTAACTGAGAGATATGAAGGCCTGGAGAGGTAAAGTAATAGTCTCACAAGTCAAATTTAAGAATGCAACTTGACAAATCGGAAAAAGTACTTCCTATGTACTATAGTGTTATTACCCTCGGGTGTGAACAAGTGATTTATGATGCATTGCCTCCTTTCTTGTTTAGTCGTTATTGTATGTTGTTCAATAGTCTGACAAAATTCAGAAAAGTCCTGCATACCGATGGATGTAAACATACATACCGAGGAAAGAGTTTAAAACAACAACAGTCAGTGTGATGACCTTCTCTCTACCGAATATGCAACTTGAGTCATTAATATGCACCAGACTCCTTTAAGAAAAGCTGGTAAACATGTTGACAGATAAGATCCTGATTAGTATTCATGGTGGTTTCGGTGTCTGGAGGTTCAGCTAATCTTTGTTTATGTCTCTGTGTTTTTATGTGCGTTTGTGCAGAACTCAGGTCTGGAGACGGAGAGCGTCAGGACTCTCGCTCACAAACTCGGCGCCTCGGCCAAAAATCTGCAGAACTTCATTTCCGGCCGCCGCCGCAGCAGCCAGTCAGAGAGCAGGTCTTCGCGGCGGCTCCCCAACGATCTGCTGACCTCCGTGGTCGACCTCATCACCGCCGCCAAGAGCCTGCTAGCCTGGCTGGACAGGTAACGTGTTTACAGGTTCTCTGAGATTCTCTCTTTGTTGATGAGTTAACTTTTATTACGTCAACAGGATAACTACTTCTTATATGGAAAGGTGCCGGTTTGATTAATAACACAATGACAATTTGATGTGCTTTTCCTACTGTGACATGTCAAAATATCTTCTTTGAAAAAGGCCCTTCACATCCACACAGGTGTTTCCAGATGTAGTGGTTCATTAATGTGACGCCAGATACAACAGTTTGTTGAAACTTCTGTAGTTCTTTTCACCAAAGTGGGAGATATTTTCACTGAAATTCCTGATATCTCTGACTTTTAGTAAGTACAACAAGTTTTGTATTTACATAGATGTATTTTAGAGCTGAAACTATCAAATAATTGACTGAAATTAATAAATCTTTAGGCACATTTTTTTATTTTTTATCATTGATTAATTGTTTGAGATAAGATAAGATAAGACAAGTTAAGATGTAGCCAAAAGTGGCGAGTCATTTTTTGGCTGGAGTGTCAGAGGCCGCAGAGGGTCGGTTTTTACAGCGGTGGCATCACCTATTTCTCGCTTAAAATGTTTTCAGAAGTAGATTTTGGTAGATTGTTGACGCCATGTTGTTTCTTGTTTGAAACGGCGAGCAGAGAACCAGGGACCAATCAGGTGCATTCCACGAGAGGGTACGTCACCACTTGAGCGGCCAGTTGAGTGGAGCAGCGCGTCCCCCTAGTGTCCTCGTCGGACCTGGTGGACATGTATATACATTCTAACATTTCATAGCCTAATCAAGTAATCCATCAATCAAACAATTAGAGTAAATTAATCATTATTTGCAGGATGTATTTAATGCTTCATGTGGAAACTAGAGTTATAGATCTTTCCTCTGTTGAAGTCTGTTGATCCGGCGCCTGTAAAAGTTTGTTTTCTCTTTCAAAGCTCCAACAAAGCAGAACAAACTCTCCTGCAGCTGTTGGTTGTTGACATCTTTTGAGAAATATGTTGTTTTTCCAAAAGGAATAATGTCAGACCTTTTTCTCACCGTGTTTCTCTGTCTCTCTCCCTTCACTCTCTTCTCCTCTCTGTCACTTCATTTATTCATGACTCGACACGATCTCCTGCACACGACACGCACGTCAGATACAGAACCAAAAGGTCTTTGACATCGGCTTCTTGAAATGCCGCTCACCCACATCTGTCCTTTGGCCATCCAGACACACAAAAGCATATAGAGCCACGTCCACGAGCAGAGCAGACCCATAGAAACCGCCCACGCACTTTGTACCAAACACACACTTTTGCAGACACACACCCACATCTGCACGCACTGACACACACTTATGCAAGCGCACGCGCGTTCACCCACTCACGGTGATGCAACTGTAAATGGCAAAGCGACATTGAGAAAGTGATAGACTCAGCAGAGCCGGAGCTTCATGCTCCCTATTTTTCCATTTCTAAGACATATCTATGTGTTCAGACATTGTCAAATGCTCCTTTTTATGGTTTTATCCTGCATATTACAACATGACAAACGGGAAGAAAAGCACATTTTCCAGCTGTGTGAGGGCACACCGGGAAATTTAACATGCATACAATCCCTCCAGAGCTTTT
Source organism: Sebastes fasciatus (assembly GCF_043250625.1). NCBI lineage: Eukaryota > Metazoa > Chordata > Actinopteri > Perciformes > Sebastidae > Sebastes > Sebastes fasciatus. The sequence goes on along the minus strand of NC_133815.1, from coordinate 4,983,686 downwards.
ATTTCAAGGAAATTTCATCTTGTAAAATTGATTTCTACTGCCTAAGAATAGCAATGGCAATAGCGAGTAAATCAAGCTGTATTTGAGCTACGTGGTGTTGAATTCACTAATGGACCCTAACGATGTGGAAAAAGGTTATGATTTCCAAGCATGTTGGGCTACAATCCGTCTTGTATTAATACCCACAAACTGACTCCTTCCTAGAGGTTTTACACCAGCAGCAAGTTAACATAAAGCATGTTAAAACTGAGCTTTCATCTCCCCCTGATTGCTCGCTATTAGACCTCTCAGGGATGTAGGAAAAAGTGCAACATCAATTCAGCACTCAGGCAGCAAATGTACAGCATATTCTAGTTTCTCTCTAATGACTTGAGAAGACATTTGGCAACCTTTTCATGTATGAAATAGCATCGTGGGTACAGGAGCACAGATCATCTTTTCCCTGCCTCTGATACTCCGATGTGTCCTTATATATACACTTTTCTCTTCCCCCCGTGGTGACAAACACCATTTGCAAAGGGCTTTACATCTGTCTGGGAGAAAAGTGATGTTATCATTCCACAATTACTGAGATTCGCAGCATTTCTTGTTACTTTGAACTCTCCACTTCCTCTTTATATGCACTTTTGAAAGCACCTAGCTATGAATTAATAACTTGGCCACAGAGACTACTGGAGACTATGTGTGAAGTATTTTGCTGATAGCGTAAAAATGCTGTAGTGGTTCTTTTAAGTTTTTGTATTTTTAACCAATGTAGTGAGTGAGAAGACTTTACATTTGTCATAAATATATCAGGGATAGGGCAGAGATCAATACTACCCAGCGGGCTCAAAACTGATAATGTGATGATATTTGATGTACATTTACTCAAGTAATGTAGCCTTGACTTTTATATTATACTTCTACTCCATTACATTTCATACCCCCCCCAAAAAAATTAAATAAATAAACAAACAAACAAACAAATAAATAAATAAATAATTAATTTATACATATGTTATTTATTTATTTATTCATTTATATAATTATTATTATTCCCCTACATTTATTTAACTAGTTCCTTTTCAGATTACATAAAACACATAGAATACACAGTGGTTCCTAAAGTTCATATTAATGTTTTTTTGTCACTTATAATTGTTTATATTTGGAAGATAATCATGCTCTAATTTGTGGAATTACAGTTCCCATCATGTTTTGGGAGATGAAAACAGGAAGCCAGGAGTCAGCTATGAGCTACAACGGATAGAGCCCCCGTTTCTTTTGCTTATATTTGTTCACATTTTGGCAATTTAGCACTATAAAAAGTATGCCGAATTAGCTATTAGCAGGTTTTGTTTGCATTTCACTCGTTAAAGTACAGACAACTATCACTAAATTACTTTTATACTGAAGAAAACTGAAAAACGTGATAATTCTTAGGCAAGTTCGGGAGTTAGAAGGAGCGTCTTTTTTCTATGATTTCAAGCGGATGTATGGGCGTTAATTCTCGATGGACATCAGATATAATGATATACTCGGAAAGTGTAAGCCACACTGAATCTAAAAATAAGTGTTTCTTGTCTGCGTGTTCAGATTTGACTTAGTTGTTGGGTCTCCAAATTGCCTTTTAAATGTTTTCCGAGGGTTGTTTGAGGGTTTGAGCCTGACGGTTAGCAAACAGTCTGTGTAGCCTCAGGTCCTGCGTATATATAGCACACAGCCTCAATAATGGTGACCCAAATCACACACACACACACACACACACACACACACACACACACACACACACACACACACACACACACACACACACACACACCACAGATACAGCATACACCAGAGGCTGTGGCCGTATTTATATCTGGGTCTTTAGAACAATGAAGAAAATTAATGGTGTTTGTCTTTGTGTGTGTGTGTGTGTGTGTGTGTGTGTGTGTGTGTGTGTGTGTGTGTGTGTGTGTGTGTGTGTGTGTGTACTGTTGTTCATTTCATCACTCTGGTGCAACCAGTGGTGGAAGTGCACTTACTCAATTAGCCTGCTGTACTACAAATCTAAAGTACTTGTACTTTTCTTTCCATACTACTTTTTACTTCTACTCCACTACATTTCAGAGGGAATTATTGTACTTTTTACTCAACAATTATCTGATCTTTTATGTTCAAAACATATGAAGACCTTCTAAAATATGATGCTTGTTATAAATTAAACAAGTACAGCCGAAACAATTAGTTGATTAATCAATTAATCGATTGTCAGAAAATGAATTAGATATTATTTGTTGTTATTTGGATAACTCATTTTCATGCAAAAACATTTTCGTAGTTCAAATGTGAGGATTTGCTGCTTTTGCTTTTAATTGTTTTAATAGTTTTGATAATTTTGAAGCATTGTGATTAAAGGTGTCACTTTGGGCTCTGGGTAATTGTGACGCCATTTCTCACTATTTTCTGAATTTTTACAAACCAAACAATCAATCGATTAATGGAAAAAATAATCAGCAGATTATTCCACAAGGAAAATAATCATTAGTTGCAAAACATTTAAAAATATGCTCCACCTCAACCAACTACAACAGTAAAATCCTGCTATTACATGAATGCATGAGTAATAATTATAACAGTAACAGGGGCATTTTCTGCATTGAGTTTCTCTATTGTTAATACTTTAAGTACATTTTTTTATGATTATACTTACATACTTGTACATTTATATACATTTACATGTACATTTATATACATATATATATATATATATGTATATATATATACATATAGAACCAAACAAAGCATTCAAATACTGATTTGGAGGTTGATTACCATGGCAACAGTCGAAGCTTCGACGCACTCAGGTCAGCCCTTCTAATAACAGAGTATTTTTTACAGTGTGGTATAAGTACTTTTACTTAAATAAATGCTCTGAATACTTCCTCCACCACTGGTTGCAAACATAATGTACATGTATGTCATTGAGCCTGAATGTGCATAGTGTTATTATGATGATGACATTGTCTGCATTAGGGTCGGTGTCTCTTTGTGTCTGTACGCATCATCATTAGCGCCGCATTAGCTGCAGCATGTTCCTTATCGTTAACACCCTGTTCACACCTAAATAGTCTATTGTGTTACTATGTGCCCGGGGCCTCATTTATAAACATTGTATTGGCACAAAAAAAAAGGGGCTTTAAAGAGCCTCTCCTCTCAGGAAATAAAGGGTGCACACTTCAGTGAAAACAAACATGTGGGAGACTTTGGGGATTGATGGTGCCGGTGGCAAAGCAGCATAATAAATCCACACAGTGGTCTAATAACCCTCCTCACACTGTTTATTTCAGTCAACAGCCTAAACTGTGCCTTTTTTGGTTTGTTGCCAGAACCTGGATTGAAATGACAAGTAGTCTATATAATGTGTGTAAATTGTAGCACTCAGGACAGAATGGCCTATTTACCTGGTTATGCTGCTTCATTCATCCCAAGCTGTGTCCCATTTTCCTCTGTGGAAGAACATTACTGTCGTTGAAAGGAAGCCAGACGTCAGGGGCAGTTTTCTCCTGCGTCCTCTGAACGTACCTGTAAAGGTTTGGATTTCTGAGCTGGTACTGTTTTGTCTTATTTTTGAGCTTTATTCTTGAAGTTGCCTTTCTTATATTAGAGCTATGACCCACAGACCAGCCTCAAACAGCCTTTTTACATATTGTTGAAGGACACTAATGGACGTTACATGAATCATTTTTGAGTAATTGTATCAGTTAATGGGGTTGCTTATGAAGTCAGGAAGAAAAATGCATGTAGGTGAGCATTTTAGTGTGAACACTTCTTCATTCAAGTGTTGGCATCAAGCACAGTTTTATGAGTGATGTTGCAGAGGCTCATTCGTTCTCACGGAGGTCAATTATGACAGCAACATCCATTTGTTGAAGCTCCTCCTGTTGCGGCGTCACTAAAAAATCCCCAATTTGCTTCATCTGAGGTCCATCATCTTAACACTTAAAAGTTAACTACATTCATGACTTGATTTGAGAGATGTTTATATTCTTTTCTATCACAACAATTAGTTTATTAATTGACTTATTGATCCACAGAAAATCGGTTAATCATTAAAGTGATTTTTATTTTGCAGAAATGCCACACATTCTCTGTTTCCAGTCTCTTAAATTTGAGGATTTGCTGCTTTTATCCATTTAACCTTATTGTTAATTGGATATCTCGGTGTCACAGCAGCACAGTGGGCACTGGTAGTACTGGTATAATGATTAGTTTTTAGGTCTTTAATTACCACCTTCCAGTTACTAACAAGTCACAACAAATACTGAAAGCCTTGGTTGCCAACAACAACACAAGAGGATTACTGTTGGTTTCAGTTCATTTGTGTTAAGAAATAGATGGAAACAAATGAAAAATAGTTTATATGGTTTAGAAGACACGCCTTCTTGACGCTTAACAACCAATCAATTACAAATGACAACCTTTGACTGCGACAACAGTTAGTCGGAAAAAGAAACAAGCAATTTAAAGACACCAGAAGAGTGTTTTTCATCATTTTCTAACATTTAACAGACTAAATAAATAATTCATTAATCAATTCATTGAAAATGAAAATAATCGTCAGTTGCAGCGCTATATAACATGAAAGTATGTCAAAGGAGAAGCACAATAGGGGTGAACAATTTTGGAAAGAACATCTAATTGCAATTATTTTGACTGATAATGCAATTGCGATATGGTTTCCAATATTAGAGCGAATAATCATTTTTATATCATTATTCTCATTTTCATTGATTAACATATTAAAATTATTATGGTTTGATTTTTGCGAGGATCTGTACCAAAACAAATATTTTTTCTTAAATATGTAGAATATAGGTTGTAGTCCAGGAAATCTCTTGCAAAGATTGCATTAGGCCATAGTGCAATTTCTTTTCATTTTTTACATTCTTTTGTTTTTGCATTTTTCAAGCCTTTATTTATAGGACAGTGGATAGTCTAGAAAGGGGGAGAGAGGGGGGGGATGACATGCGGAAAGGGCCACAGGTTGGATTCGAACCCTGGCCTGCGGCGGTTAGGACACAGCCTTGTGGGCGCCCGTTCCTCCAACTGAGCTACTGGGGCGCCCAGACCATAGTGCAATTTCAATCAAATTTCGATTAATTGTGCAGCCCTAAACCACTAAGGTCTAAACCACAACATCACACTCTTCGTTAAACATATAAATATAGATAGAAAAGCTCTGATAACAGTAAATACCTATACATCATTTCATATGTGGTCACCTGCTTATGATTGATAACATTGTGTTAAAGAGTATAGCAAAAACAACACAAACAACAACATTTAAGTTAAATGACCTCACTTTACTGCATGTTTTAGTTTGTTATACTACTAATGCGACTTCTTTGATTTATAACGCACATACAACGTCACAGATTCACTCATGAATGAGTCGTAAAACTACTTCCTATAAATGTGTGTGTATGTGTGCAGTGCACGCCCAGTATCTGTCTCTCTAACAATGCTCCTGTCCATCTGCTCTGCTCTGTACGTGATCTAATGCAGCAGGAACATTATAAGACATACTGCTGTGTTATCTGTTCCTCCCAGGTCTCCCTTTGCTGCAGTGGCAGACTACTCAGTAACCCGAAATAATGTCATTCAGCTCTGCCTGGAGCTCACCACCATTGTACAGCAGGTGTGTGGAATTGTTTGTGTGTGTGTGTTTTGAAGGCTGATAGCTCTTATTCTGCCATGGTTGTCATATCCCCCTATGAACGGTGTGTGTGTGGGTGTGATGCAGCAGCCTCAGACTCTCTGCATCCTCGAGCGAGACTCGATTCTTCGCTATTTACGGTCTGTCTTTTGTATGACTGATGTGTGTGTGTGTAAATAAAAGATAAATGTGTCTGTTTGCGTGGGTGTTGTTTTCTTTTTATCTGCGAGGGTATAGAGTGTGCAGGTGTAGGGTTCAGTAATGTGAGGCCCAGACAGTATACAGAGCAGTAAGAGGGTGTGTGCTTTTTGAGCGTTTGCAAGACAGGATGTTCTGCTCGCGCTACATTAAATTCTGCTTTTCCCTCAGGACTGTACGGTGTTTGAGACGGAGAACAAAATCCTTCATGTGGTGAGTCCTGCTTCCTCAGCCAGCTGTCGCTTATTTGTTCCGTGTTGATGGGCGGCGTCCTGTTTTTTATTTTTTAAGATCTCACATTCCCTCACTCCAGATTATTGTTTATTCCACAAACACAGAAACTCCAGCTGGATCTAGTATTTGACTAAATCTCAAAAGGAACATCTGGAGTATTTTAAAGTCATTTTAAAGAAATGTGTTTTCTTGCAGGAAGCTAGATGAGAAGATCGATATTATTCTGTTAAATATGAAGCTATACAGTAAAGAAGTGATTATCTTAGCTTAGCATGAAGACAGGAAGCAGGGGAAACCAAAGTCCAAAGTTCCAAAACACACCAATAACAGCATGGCACAGTAACTTCCTGTAGTCTTGTTGTCAAACAGAGTTTGCTAGGCGACCAGTGAGTACAACAACATGCAGGTTTTGTTGTCTGAACCAAGGCAGCAAACTTTATTATTCCTTTCAACCTTGACAAAGACAGCGCATGCCAGACCCACTCCTTACCTTTCACAATAAAAGCCCTAGACATATACACTGCACAACTGTTTACCAGAGGTCAATTCACTCAGAGCATTTCGCTGAAAGGAAACTCAATAAAATAGCTTACAGTCCTCAGACAGACTGCCAGACACTCTGGGTCAATAGGATCTCGGTATTTCGTGTCCTTTCTTCGTCACTCCCCCCAGTGTGTAAAGGCCTTTAGAGGTGCTGCAAGTCGTATTTTTTAACTTTGGAAAGAGCTACCCTAGCTGTTTCCCCCTGTTTCTAGTCTTTATGCGAAGCTAGGCTAATCACCTCCTGGCTCAAGCTCCGTACTTCATGCTGCATTCAAACAATATCGCCAGAATGCGAGGAAAAGAAAAACCTCCTGTTATTCCGACTTGGGAACATTATCACACTGATAGCCTTGTAGTCACATCATTTAATAATTTAGCTTCTTTTTTCTAGTGTTACATATTTAAGCAGCAGTGTATGACACCTTTTGAATTTGCTGAATTGATTGTATTAGTGTTAATTTTATTTAGATCTATCTACACTACCAGTGATGGTGGTTTTGCAGCTATTTTGCCAACGGTTTATTGACACTTCCCGTAGTTCTTTTATACTCAGTGGGATGCATCGCCGCTGTCTGGTATTCTCGGAAAAAGACTCGGAATTACAACTCGAAAGCTGACGTGTTGCTCGTAATTATGGTTTAAACGTTATAACTGAGGCATAAGAGACATGTGGTATCGATCTTCTCATCGAATTGTTGGCAAGATGGCAAATAAACACATTTCCCAAAAAGTTAATTCCTTTAAATGATTGTTTCAACTTACTTCTAGCGGTATAAAGCCATGCAGCTAGTTTTGGTTTCATTTGTCCAGGACATAATCGAGATATTCAGATTTTTAGCTTCTATACCAACACAATGAAAGTAAACGACATTTGAATAATCCCCCTTCCAGTTTAATAAATGTCCCTGTTACTGTGGATCAGTGGTTCCCAAACTAGGGGGCAGCTAAAGTTTAATTGACCATTTTCACAGCAGTCATTTTGACTTGTCAAACACAGGTGTTACTAATACGATCATCAATTACTGTATTGCATTGCAGTAATTGATGGAACGAAGCCATTGTTAATGTTGTTAGTACCACCTGTTCTTTTCCGGTTATGTCAAGTCGAAATGTCCACCGTGAAAAACGTCCGTGACTCTGATTCCTCTGGGAACGACAGAGGGCTCTAATGCTGGAAAGGCTGTCCACATTCATATTCAGCAAAATGTCATGTAAAGTATGTAAAAGTGGGGAGAAAATAAAAAGTGGTGATGCTCATGGAGCAAGAAAATCTAAAATATGATGACGCTTATCACGCTCCAGAGTTCACTCTCAGTATGGCAGGAAGCTTTATGTCTTTTTTAAATGTCTCTTTAAAAAGTTTGGGAGCCACTGCTGTGGATTTTGCAGAAAATATACGCTGTCAGCTGTTTTTTATTCTAACTGCTTTCTACCCGGGAAATGGTCCCTAAAAACTGTCGACAGCAAGTTGTGTGGAGTCTTCTTTCTGCTTGTTTAATTTTTCAGCGCTGTAGGCACCACAATTAAATCCACCTCAATTCAGACACATATCTGGACAAGTAAAAACCAAAGCTATCCTCATAGCTGGATACTACTTGAGGAAAGTGAGAAACTGCGTTTGTAATTTAGGTGAACTGACCCTTTAAAGTGCTACAGGAAGCACCGGTAATAAACCCCAGCTGTGTTAATAGTGGCAGCCTCTAATTCTGAGCCATCGTATTTAGATTAGGAGGGAAAGTATGTTCATTTCCCCACTAAAGCCAAAGAGAAATACAGGAACGAAAGCTGTGGTTTATATGGATGTAATTTGGACAGGTTGTTTATGTTTTCACCTCTGTTTTCTAATAAAGCACCACCGCTGAACCTGTTTTATAAAAGCTCTGTGTGTCGTAACTCGTCCTCTCTCATTTTCTTCTTCTCCGGTAGTGCAAGACTCTGTCGGAGGTGTGCGAGCACATTGTGTGTGTGTCATCTGACCCGCTGGTTTCTCAATCGGCCCACCTCGAGCTGGTTCACCTCACCAACATCAAACCCTCTGAAGGCCTGGTAATGACTCTGTGTGTGTGTGTGTGTGTGTGCTGGACTTTAGTATCTTATAAACTGGCATCCTTCCTTTTGTTTGTGTGTATTTCAGGATATATTTTTGCTAATCCTTCTATGTGTAAAATGGCACGAACACTAAAATATTAGACTGTACGTTTACAGTAAATTACTGGTTACTAATTGAATAGACTTCAATGCAATTTGACGTATGTTTGGATTATAATTTTGACAAGTTCGTATGTTTTCATCACGTGTTATACAGACGTTTGTTTTATACACGTCTAATAATTATGTTGCGATTTTTCCTCTAATCTGAGCGTTCGCGATGCCTTAATAAATGAAGGTTTATCACCGTCGTGTCCCTTCAGTCTTCCCCCGTCCAACACAGTGCCCAGATATCCCTTATCCAGACATCTATACATATTTGATTGAATCATGTAAAGTGTTGTCTGTAAATAACCAACATGTTAATAGCCAACTGTTTGATCTATAAACTGAGATTTAGTTTGAGACGACAGTCTGATGCTTTTATAACGTTAATGTTTGACTGTATTACTGCAGCAGCAGTCATACTAAGTGGTGTGAAAGCCTCGGTTAACCCGCTCCACAACAGCTTTTCATCATGTTCTCTCCTGTGACAGCGAGTTTCTTTCCCCCGAAAGGGAACGCAGCCTCGGCAATGACGCCATGCTGGTCTGGTCTATAGCTCGGAGCCATAAAGCCCCTCAATTATCTCTTTTTTAAGGACATGGCAGGGGAACAAATCTGAGATCAGCGTTTTTTGATTTATTGTTGGTGCAACCAACTACACAGCAACCCTGCAGCATAGTGTTATTACTATTACCGGCTTGTTTAAAGTAGAACTTTAGAGACATGTCTATGACGGACACAGGATTGTTTTACCCCTAAAGGGGGCGTGGTCATGTGAGCCTTTACTCTGGATGACGTATTGCCGGTCTGATATATAGTATAGAAATCTCCCTGAAAGACCCCTGCATTGATTTCACAATACAATTCTGAGAACAATATTGTGAGATATCACAGTTAAAGCCTGTTATGTGTCAATACTAGTGTCATTTATTGTGAAATATTACAGTTAAATCTTGTGAAATTCTGGATATAATTTACAGCGTAAGGAACCTATAATTTTAGAAATTAGGATTCTTTAAAGTTCAATACCACCTCCCTGTCTTACTCTCTCCAGCTTAAATGTTAAAAATGTGATTACATGTGTGAGAGTGAGGGTGTGTGGGTGTGACTATGGACAACAGGAAACATTCAGAAATCAGTTTTATTCACATCCAAACATAATGCAGTTATGGGCAGAATCTCCACAAAAGAGGATGGACAACAGATCCTCCTGCAAACACAGAACCAACAAACCAAACAAAACACATTTGATGTTTTTTGGGCAGATTTTTAGTGCCTGATAATGGTGTTATTGCATAAGCTACTTTTACAAGTTACAGTTTCCAACACATTGAGAGACTTATAACACTGTCAGATAGAGATTAGCCAGTTCCAATTTGGATCCGGTTCCCCCGGTTGGCAAAATATCTAGTTGTTAAGCTCCGCCGCTAACAGATATCATATCAAACATTTAATGTGTCCTCACTCTTAATATTAGACAGACAGCAACAGGAAACATGTAGGTAGCAGCTTCTCATTTTTAGCCAACTGTGGCTGGTTAAAATGACAGACATCACCGGCGGCAGATTTACATCAGCTGCAGCTAATTAATGCTAATTCAGTAAAGTTTGGCTGTCGGTGTGCTCTCTGCAGCTGCTGCATGCGTTCAGCCAAAGATTGTTTGTGACCTCACGACAATTTAAGAATTTAAATTTCGACTCATATCCACATTTGAATCTGATCAACCGGTAGCCGAGGTGTTTCATGAATTACAGAGGGCTACAGCTGCTGAATTAATGGGTCTGATACGTTTAATTAACATTTCATATATTCTGCTGCTCATCTGATTTTCAGGTTGCATGTGCAGATTGTGAATATTAATTAGACTGCCACTAAAACCTGTAGTGTTTCTGGCTTCTCAGCCATCAAAAGGTGAGAAGACATATTTGAAAGATAAACCTAATAAGATTTTACAAGGTATTTGAAAGGATTTAAAAAAGTGTTATGAGCTAAACACAAGCGTCTTCCTTCCCTCTGTCCATCAGGGAATGTACATCAAGTCAACCTACGACGGCCTCCATGTGATCACAGGAACTACTGAAGGGGTAAGCAGAGGCTTATAATCCTATTTATTCACATACTCAACAGCCAAGCTGTTAGTTCTATCTGTGACATAAACAAACCACTTCCCACAAACACCAATGAAGTGGATTCCCCACCTCGCCAGGGGGGTTGAAGTGTATAGAAAACCGATTCTTACTCTAGAAACTGACGACATTCAGATCCATAGCAGCGGATCAGAGACAATAGTGATGATTCTGCAAGGCTTTCCCTCTGCAGCCTGTTGAAGTACAGTTTGTCGGACAACACGGCCCGCGCTGGTATGTAGCGATCGATGAACTCGGATCAATTCATAGTCGTCTGTTTCTCTTCTGTCTCCGTAGTCTCCGGCTGACCGCTGTAAGAAGATCCATGCAGGAGATGAAGTCATTCAAGTCAATCACCAGACTGTGGTGGGTTTATTATTGTGTGTGTGTATGTGTGTGTGTGTATGTGTGTGTGTGTGTGTGTGCTCCTATATGTTCTAAATATATCTTTTTCTTGTTTATTCATGTTGTATGTGTGTATGTCTGTGAGAGTAAACAGGATAGGGTTAAATGCATGTTAAAGGACCATTCCTTCTTTTTTTAAACTCTGTATATCCACATTTATAACTGAAGAATTTGGCCTATAGATGACAAAACTACATTTTTCTCAAATGGTCATGATATATATATGCCTATTTTTTACAGATATTGCAGATGCAAACAAATCTCTAAATCTGCTATAATCAATATCTTTATAATCCAGTCTCACCACTGTACTGTAGTGACATTTTCAAGCCTTTTTCAGCTAAATAAAGCTCTAAAAAGTAGAGATATCGCAGTACCAAGTCAATGCCAAAATTCTGAAAAACTGACGGTACTCATTTTTCTACAGTACCGTCGGTACCGGGGGTCTCGAGACTTACGGCATCTAGAATTCGAAAGGACGCAGTAAACTCACTATCGACGCATCCAGGGGACGCACCCTACTTTTCCCCTTATGCTACATTGTGACCAACAAACCTGTGTTGAAATTGGCAGGACAAGAGTTAGTAAGCATTAGTTAATGTAAACGAATGTTGCATTGAGTTCATTGTGATACGTTCAGGCTCTATTCAGTAAAATGAGTATTGAGCAAAGGGTAATTCTAAAGTTATCATGATGTGTTCAAATGTAATCTTGTAAAATATAGTTTTTGGCAAGAAACTTGTATACAGTTGTTTGAAGGAGATGTTTTCACAGCAATATAAAATAGATTAAAGAGAGGAAATGATGACCTGGTGAACTTCCTAACAGTAGCTCAAAGTGTTTTTTGTTTTTTTTGTTTTTTTCGAATTGGGTATCGAGAATCGTGGAATTTCACTGTTATTGATTGACTACTATATTTCTGGTATGGTGACATCCCTACTAAAAACCCACTGTACACTACCAGTGCTAACCGGCAGACAGACACAGTTAGAGACTAGCTGGTGGAACATTTAGCAGCTTAAGAGACAGATATTTCCCTCAGGAGTTGGTGGAGACCAACAATAGAGATTAAAGAGAGAGAATATTGGACTGAAATCCATTGGGTGGCTAACAAGTTTGACATATCAACTTAAAAAGTGATAATATGATGGTATTGTGTCACAGCTTTTTTCTGCTGCAAAATTTAATATCATCAGAGAAGATTCATTTGAACATTAGATTTTAAACAGTATAATTTAGTTGTTCCAATGTTTTATGTATCAGGATAAACCCCTTGAGATCTTGTGGGTGTTATCTAGACCTTGCATTATAAGACCTGTCGGTCGAATTTGGAGTTGAAGTTGCAATTATGTGGCTTGAATTTTCGTGGTAGGGCGATCCGTCTGTTTACATCTATACTGCAGATCGTGCCCTCACTTTCACAAGGTGCAAACGCACGCGGCATGCATCGCAATTAGTCTAATCAGATCCTGCAACCGTCTCTGCGCCTCCTCTTGCATTATGATCAGATCTCAGGTCAATTAAGATAGTGTGTCTGCCTTAATTAGAAAGTATCTCTCTCGCCACAGAGCGCAAACGGTCAAAGAGAAAGAGCCGTGAACAACTAGAAAAAGTTCTGGTGATTTTTATAGTGGCCATTTTTATTGTTTTGGACCGTTTTTGTTCACAAATATCCTATAAATAAGAAGTGTTGGCATGGTTTTGTGAAAACAGAGGCCTAAAAAGAAGAAGAGGTATATGATAAGATGCATTTGTTTTCAAATTGAGGGCAGGTTACATCACATGAAAGCTCTATAGATAGACTTACCACCTCCACACCCACTTGCCTTGCACAGAAGGCTCAACAAGATCCAATCACGACGTGGACAGGATTCAAACTACAGGCTGAGTATAAATATAATGCTGTGATTGTTATGTTTATTATGCAGATGATGATGATAACTGGATGCTTCGTCCTCTTCTGTTCTACAGGTGGGCTGGCAGTTACGTAACCTGGTCGGCTCGCTGAGGGCCGATAAAGGCGTCGTGTCCCTGACCCTGAAGAAGCGTCCACAGAGCACGCTCAGCTCCGCCCCTGCTCTGCTGAAGAACATGCGCTGGAAACCCCTCGCTCTGCAGGTGGGACTTACCTTTTTTAGACTTTATTAAAGCGCTGCACCGGCCCACATAACTCCCCACAGCATTCCCACTCCCTGTACGACTGCAGCCAAAGCGTGTAATTAGGTCAGGATACTGTGGCTCAGCGTGGATTTTGTTTTGCCAGCTGAAACACACTGGAATGAATGGGAAGGGAAAATTGATGGCCCCCCTCCACCCACATTCCCAGAGCGCCCGCAATTATGAAATGTATCTTCCCTAATTAACACTGATTACCTACACAATCAGGAGGAAACACAGAGGAAAACAGTCTTTCTCTGCCCTCCATTAGTGTTTTGTTTTGTGTGACCACTTTCTCATTTTTTGCCAACCCCGTCCACTAAGAATTACGTTTATAATATTAATTAGATTTTAATACACACTGAAGGAAATGTAAAATCTGCTTGTACCGCACAGATTACCGTGGGAGGCGGACGCTAGTGCAGGATCCTGAGACAACAAAAAACACTAATTAAAGAAGTAAACATGTCATATCTCTGCCTAAACAGCACCATAAAGATGTTAATCATGTTTTACTGGCTATGAGCAGATAAAGTAGGCAACATTATGTTATGTTAAATATTATATATGAACTTCATTTCTGGGAGACGGTTGCTTTTTGTTGTACTCACCAAATTGACATGGCAACATCCTCACAACAAAGTCTGTCTGGGCAAGAAACACGACAACGAACCCGTTTATTAGGAGGTTAAACCAAAAGTGAACGCACCCTGAAATGTCTGGAACAGAAAGTGCTGAATAAAACTGCAGCAGGAAGTTGGTCTGTAAACTCTTGATGGATGTTTACAGGGGACAATTTGGGTAATCTAATTTGTCTAACGCCGTCTGACTGACTGTCTGTCTGCTGGTGTTTCTTGCCTCATCCGATTTATTTTTAATGATGTTGCCACAATCCTAGCAATGTTATTGTTGCACCTAATTGACAGCGAATGCTCCGAGGGTTTACTGGCTGAAGTGGCCAACTGTCACTGTGGTAAATTAACGATTTCAGTTTGTTTACGGACGTAACGAACACTAACCTGAAGAAAACGACTGGTCTTGCTGCTCATGGATTATCTTTATCGTGGAATTGCAAGAGCTGTTGGAACTGTTGTGTCCCCCCGACATCCAAACAGGTGAAATATGTTTTTCAACAGTGAGAAGTTGTTGCCCCTTACTGGTTCGGATTGCAACTGCCCCGATACTACTTCATCAAGAAAATTCAACCACCCATATTGGCATTCATGGTCAAAACTACATGAAATGAGATCTAAGTTTTAATGAATCATCTTTTAAATTAAGTAATTGATTAAAGGCATTAAAGATGTAAAAAAATGTAAAGGGAGACACTGCAGGTTAATAGGGTAAAAATTAGGCCTGTCAATCGATTAAAATATTTAATCGCATGATTATTAAACAATTGAACACAAAACAATGAGAAATATTATCCAGAAACCCTCACATGTACTGCATTTAGCATAACAAATATGCTCAAATCATAGCATGGCAAACTCAAAGTGGGCATGTCTGTAAAGGGGAGACTCGTGGGTACCCACAGAACCCATTTTCATTCACATAGCTTGAGGTCAGAGGTCAAGGGACCCCTTTGAAAATGGCCATGACAGTTTTTCCTCGCCAAAATTTAGCGTAACTTTGCAGCGTTATTTAGCCTCCTTCACTACAAGCTAGTATGACATGGTTGGTACCAATTGATTCATTAGGTTTTCTAGTTTCATATGGGATAGGAATGCAACTGGAAAGTTTGGCGTATGTAAGTGCCACTGAAGTGAAAATTTCAGGTTCAGATTATGCGAGAAAACTAATTTTGAGAAAACGGCCTTTAAAGATATGGATTATAAAAGTTTTTGCAAACGAGGCATTATAACTTTTGGTTAATTTAGGAGAAATCTACTGACACAAATAGACAAAATAGTAAAATAGACACCTAAATGTGCATCTTGGATGTTTTCTTTCCACTAGTCTGAATGAAGACATGTTATGGAGACAAAATTGATTGTTTTGTTTTAATGTTTTTGCCTGGGGTGTCTCGCCTTAAAGAAATGATTTATTGTCCTAACCATTTCCTCTTTTGCTTTCTGCAGCCGACCAGAAGCCCAGGCAGCAGTTCAGCTACACCCTCAGGCACACCAACCAAGAGCTCCGCCATCCAGGACCTTTACATCCCCCCTCCACCCGCTGAGCCTTACACACCCAGGTACAGTGTTTTGCTAAGAAAGTAAATCTGGTGAAAGCAAAGAGGAGCTTTGACTTTGATGCACAAATGTTTGCCGGTTAATAAGCCTCTGCTGTTGCCATAGAGATGAGACAGGAACCTTGCCTGGAGATGAGGCATCTCGTAACCACGGTGGCGTCAGCGTTGCTAAGCGCTCTGAGTCACCAAACTCCTTCCTGGATCAAGAGTCTCACCGGCGAGAAGAGGAGGAGCCCGTGTACTGCACCACACCTACATATGGTACGCTCTTGTGATGAGAAAAAGAGTTCAATCTCTTTCTGCTGCACCGAAACCACTTAAAAAAACAATCATGAGGCTGGGAATCCACCTGCCAGCCCGAGGCAGTAAATAAAAAGTTTTACAAAGTGAGGGAGCTCTATACTTTATGGGGCTGTACCCAATAGTTTCAAGCTTCATTCATAACGTTGACATTCAAATTCTAAATCAACATTTGGATGCTGCACAGCTTTTATTGCATGTCTATTCCTTCTGTTTAAACTCAGTTGCAGATAAAGATGAGGCTACACTAATATTACTATTATGAATATACAATTTGTAGAATTAGATTCCAGTGGTGGCTGAGTAGGATTGTTTTCGACTTGTGTGAACCCTTCTGAAACTTTTTCCAATAGCTCCAGAGCGTTGTAAAATCCAAAAGGGAAAATGTATAAAAGATAGAAAAGACATGCGATAATAACACGTTAACGCAAATTTGTTTTAACACAATAACGCAACCTTTTTTAGGTTGCATACTGGCATCATATGAAACTAGAAAACCTAATGAATCCATTGGTACCGACCATGTCATACTAGCTTGTTGCGAAATAGGCCAAATAATGCTCCAAACTTGCGCTAAATTTTAAACTCAACAAATCTCCCTTTAAAGTACATTTTGAACAAATAAAAAATGCCGGATTAATTTGTGCTTAATTGCATTAAGTATTGACAACCCTGTGATTAATCACGATTAAATATTTTAATTGATTGACAGCCCTAGTTTCTATCTAACAAAATAGTCTGTTTCAATCTATATTTGTTGGCGTTTAGCCTTTCAAAAACAATATTTTTGTCTGTTTTAAGTCTGTTTTTTGTTATTTTATTCATTTATATTACATTTTTTATAGAGATTCTGAATCTCAATGGGAAATATCCTGGTAAAGCTCTCCCGCTGGCCACACACGAAGGGAGGTCCGCACTGACGAGTTATATTCATTAAACAAAGTTTATTTAATAAAAAGTCGAACTCATTTAATCTGAGGAATAACGTTATTCAAATTGAGGATCTTTTTTTTTTTTAGGGGTGATAATGTAAAATATGATAAGCTTCATTCGAAAACCTCAATAGAAGCTTTGATTGTAAAAAGAACATTCGGTACTGACCTAGTACGTTGCTAACTTTGCAAGAATCCTAACTCTAAGGAGAATAATAAGTTTTGTAATCGTGTGTACTTGTAGGCAGGCTGAGGCCCATCTCCATGCCTGTGGAGTGTAACTGGGTGGGCGACTATGAGGATCCAGCCAAGCTTAACAGAGAAAGCCGCAGAGGTGAGTGCCGGCGTGTTGAGTGCATATGTGTGTTTGTGCACCTCCTGAAGAGCCTGTTAGATTCAGTTAAATGTTCCCGTCTCTCTGTATTACGAAGAGATCAGTGTGTGTATGTGTTGGGAGATCAATGCGCCTCCATCCCTTTCCTCTAATTCTCCCTGTGATTAGCATCACAGAGAAACAAAATAAGGGGATGAGAAAGGAAGGAGGGGGAAAAAAGGAAAGGTAGACAGTTGGTACAAAGGCAGAGAAAATGAAAGGGAGGAAGAATAAAAGAGTGAGGAAGAGAGACGGGAGGAGGAGGAGGAGGAGAGAGAAACAGCAACAAAAAACAGAGACTATTCTCCCTGACCTCCACCTGAATCACTCACGCAGTTGCCATGGAGACGCTGACAGCAGCTCTTCTCGGTGTCTCACTTTCCTCTGGCCGCTGCCTAGCAACCAGGGGAGGACAGGGTGGGAACCGTGAGGAGAGAGGAGAGAGGTAGTTAGACCTGAGTTTCCTTCCCCGGTGGGAACGGTGAAGAGGAAGTTAGGAAAAAAAAGATGGAAGACACTTGCAGACAGTGAACCAGAAGAAATTCAATAAACACTTAAGTCATACAGATTCACTCATACATGCATGGACTTGTTCTCTCACAGCAGCATCATTATCCCCGAGACAATATAACACATGATGGGAAATATGGATCCATCAGTCCACCTAACAAATCTCAAAAAATAGTGCTGTCCTTATAAACTTCGGTCATCATAGGACACTACTTGGTTAGGTTTAGGCATTAAAACTACTTAGTTAGGTTTAGGAAAAGATCAACTTGGTTATGTTTAGGCAACAAAGCTACTTAGTTAGGTTTAGGAAAAGATCGACTTGGTTAGGTTCAGGCAATAAAACTACTTAGTTTAGGAAAAGATCGTGGAAGTGGCGTTACAAATAAATCAACGTTAGGGTTAAAATACGGAAGTGGCTTAATTTAAGTGCGGAAGTTACACATGGAAAATGAACAAAGATCTCCTATTGGAGAAAGTCGTTTTTTTTGACCCGCCCATCCATCCAGACCTCCTCACTACATGGCGTTTGTCGCTCTTTATACTTCCTGGTTCACAGTTATGTGAATACCACCAGCAACTGGCAATAAGTGGAATAGCATGAAGCTGACGGCAAGATATGTATTACGTCGCCCGGTGCAGGGCTGTGCATCCTCGTGAGCGTGATAAAAACAAAACGGGGATCCGCTTGTAAAATATTGCTCCATAGTGCTCACTAATGGTGAAAAACTCCACTGGGTGCCTTTAATGAAGTGAAGTCATACAGCCTCAGGATAAGCGGGATAAACGTCTTAACGTTTGTGTCGACTCATTCAAGATCGGGTTGGGCGTACAAAGTGTCCGTGGCTCCTGTATCCAACCAAAGATTGGTTTTATTTAAGCATAACCATAACCTTAACCCAATAGTTTTAGTTGCCTATATACAAAAAAAAACACCGTGGAGGTGGTGGAGCAGCTCATATGAATTTTGTAACGGTCGTATGCGTGGATTTGGGGGGCATCGACAAATTACCTGTTTTTTTTTTTGTTCAGATAGAAACAATGGACTTGTTGCACATTTTACCGCTGAATTCAAAAACTAAAGGGCAAAAGTAGAGTAGCTCTATAATGATGCTTTGATTAAAGGTCAAAATCTGAATTTTGTTTTTATCTTTAACACTACTGACTTAATTTGAATGAATCTTTGAGCGATGTGACCTTTTGACACTGCGTTTTATTCATATATTTTTAATGTAGTCTCTAATTAACCCACTGAGACAGGCAGCACAGAATATAAAACAGAAGATCAATACCACAAGATACTGTCGACAAAATTTTAAGAATTATTCTAGTTTTGGCACTTAAGCTAAACGTAAATGCTTTAAATCACTCCTGATGCAAGTTTGTATGTGAATATAATATTGAACATTTAGTTATCTTGTGCTGATTTGATTGGATTATTTCACAGAAGCGACACTGATGCGTTACGTGGGACTGTCCGGCGTGGACGAGAGGACCAGCTGTGAGGACTACTCCTCCCACACGGCTCGTCCGGGCAAACGGACCAACGACACGGCCAAACGCGCCAAGAGGCGGAGCCACCACAGCCAAAGCCCCTCCCACTACGTCCTCCAGGCAAATCAGAGAGATTCTCCACCGAAAGACCCGGCCTCCATCTACCACGTAAGTCATAACATATATGCTTTATTTAGAAAGACCAAAGGACTTTTTGTACGGATTAAACAAACAAGATTTAACGTATTAATTAGCAAGCTTTAGAGGTGCTGGTAGGGTGCTTCACGCTAAACTAAGCCCAGCACTTGAAGGGTGAAAACTACAGCTCATTCTCCCTTAAATAGTAGCTTCAAGATTGCATTATGTAGTTGCATAATGTGGATCAAACAAGGTTATGAAACTCCTCTGACTTCCCCCTCAGTTGCCTCCTCAAATTAAAAACTAGTTAAGTGAGGTAACACTCTGCTTCCTCTCTGATTTGTTTTGATGCAGCCGCGACTCACAGACTCAAGAAAAACATTTGAGCTTTTACGCCTGATGGGAAAGTGCTGTAGTAAAAAGCCTGAGCGAATGCTGACTTGTTATTACTCCCTTGTCACTTCCATGACATCTGTCCGCCCTGCCTGTCCATCTGAGCTTGGCGCTCTCATGTCCAGACAGTCCATTTTGGCCGCCGGTGACCTTATACATCTTGACAGCATCTCTTTGGAAAATTAAATGTGTTTCCATGAGCGTGTGTGTTTACAGTGTGCATGGACGCTGCGATGGCAGATGGCGTGTCAGTGGGAGTGGGCGGGCCCATGTCATCTGTCTTGCTGAGCGTGGGGCTGTGAATGGCCGAGCTCCAGGCTCTGACATGTGTAATATTGTGACATCAGAGCTGATCTGGTTGCTCCATCTGACCCGTTGGGAGAGGTCACATCTCAGATAGGAGATCCAGAGCGGAATGTTATAGATCAGAGGTTTTGCAGAGGAGTTGAAGGGACAGGTGCGTCAAAACTGAATACACAAACATGAAACATATATTCTTATATTCAGTGTGACTTACATTTTCAGAGCATATCATTATCTCTGATGTTCGGCACAAAAGAAAACATAGAAAAAGAAAGCTCCTTATAACTGCAGAACTTGCCTGAGAATCATCACGTTTTTACGTTTTCTTCAGTATCAAAGTAATCCAATGATAGTTGACTGTACATCCATGGGTACATTGCAAACAGGAACTGCTAATGGCTAATTCGGCATACTTTTAATGCATTATCTATGGCATTAATGGTGCCAATTTACCAAAATGTGACCAAATACAGGCTAAAAAACGTAGCCCGTAGCTACTTATCTCCAGCGTGACTTACACTTTCTGAGCATACCATTATCTCCGATGTCTGTCACGGATAAACGTCCATAAACCTACTTAGAAATCATAGAAAAAGAGATGTGGTGAGATAATGGTGCCAGTTTACCAAAATGTGACCAACTACAGGCTAAATAAACATAGCCCATAGCTACCGGGCCTACAGACCTTGAAAACCCCTCTTCTAGCTGTTTGTCCTTCATGTTTTGCTTACTGATATTTTCTGTTTAATCCCCGAGGACCCTGAGCTCTGCTTTCTCTCATTTGCTCCATCACCTGGATGTCCTATTGTGCCGCCACCCCTCCCTTCCTGTCCCTTTGTTCTATGTTTAGAGGTGTGAGAGTCCTCCGCCGCGAGGTTGACTTTTCCACCCCGACATGAGTGCATGTCTCTGCGAGAAAGAGATAATGAGGGAAAGTGTCTTCTGCCTCCTCTTTCTCGTCCTCTGCTCGCTAAGATCTGTCATCTTTTATATCCCAGGATTCTTTGCAGTAAACAAAGGCCACTGATTCATCCTGACAGCCTGCTCTCTCTCTCCCCATCTCACCCTCCCTCTTCTTGTCGTCTTTCCAACCCGCTCTCAGACATACCAACAGTCCTCCTCTCTGCAGTCAAAGAACAGGAAGAAGAATAAAGGTAAGCAGAGAGGCCACCTGTTCAGCTTATCTTTTCCCGTCACAGTCCAACACTTGCTACTCATTCACTCTCTCAGGGACGCCTAATGGACAAAACTGTGGGAGTAGCTGCTGCTTCAGTTGAACTAATTATCTTAGTAACACTTTATGTTACGGGTCTGTAATTTGCTAATAACTTCCTAGAAAGTTTCAAGAAAAAAAACATGTATTTCAGTACTAATTATAGGCTAGAGACTTTAACTGGATGTATTGTGTTTATAAGCAGAACCAGAAGAATTTCCATTAAATAACAGGCTCCATATTAACCCAAATAAACACCCATTCATTACCCTTTTTATTAATGGAAATTCCCCATTGTGTGCTCGCCTGTAGACAAATTTCCCATCTAGACATAATTTAAGACATTAAAATATTCTGCTTCGCATGATAATTTGACTGTGATACATTTAGTCCAGACTCTATTAATATGCAAATATTGCTCATTTCATCACTGCAGAATTCAAGAAGTCTTTCTACTTCAATGAAAAGTCAATTTTGAACCATTTTAATATTTGTGCATGTGACGCTGACCTGCTGCACACTCACTAAAAGACTCTAATGGTAGCAACTAATTCAACATTACTCTTGAAGTGAACACAGTGTACCAAAACTCGCTGTTCTTTCCGGGAACAGTCCCATGAATTCACAGTTAATCATGATTGTTTCATTACCCACGGAGCTACTCTACCTTCCTTTTATTCCCAGTATCAGTCTATATCACGGCTGACAATGGAGTGGATATTTACTTGTACTTGATAAAGTGTCTGGAGGCATTATGTTTTCAGGTTGTCCCTCCGTCCTACTCATTCTTGTGAACGTGATATCTCAGGAACACCTGGAGGGAATTTCTTCAAATTTGGCACAAACATCCACTTGGTGGTCAAAGAAGAACTAATAGGATCTTGGTGGTCAAAGGTCAAAGGTCACTGTGACCTCACAAAAAAACATGTTTTTGGCCATAACTCAAGAATCCATATGCTAATTATGACAATATCATTACAGAATACAATGATTTAGTGATGACATGGATGTAAAGTGCAACTTGACTGGTTGGCGGAGGCGTACAACCGTGACTCTAGTTTGATTAATTGATTTGTCATTTTAATCTATCAGATTAGTGACAAAAGTGACAAATGGCCACGACAATTTCTCAAAGCTCGAGGTGACCAACCAACCGTCTGAAGGCTAAAAGCATCAATTTACATTAATATAAAACAGAAAAGTAGCACATCTTCACATTTGAAAAGCTGGAACCAGCTAATATTAGATTTTTTTTGCTCGATAAACACTTCAAATGTTTGATTGTTTATCCAAATTGTTGTTAATTAATTTTCTGTCTAAAGACTATTTGTTTAATTGACCAGTCGTTTCAGCAGTATTGCAGTCATATTAGTGCTTTTAGCACATTCTGTTTTGGTCGTTACGCACAGGGGAAAAGATGCAGGTTGGCGACCTAATCAATCATAACTTCTTGTTTAATTAATCTTGTGAGGTATAAATAAAAACTTCACTGACCGCAGCGATCTATATATCCCACAAGATGGGAATTTATACCTCTGGAGTTGTGAAATTATGAACTTCTTCCACGACAGAATCATTTCGTAGTCAGGAAGAAAAAAAGTGTTTCTCACGTTTTTGGTGCAGAGACCGAATCGCTGTATTTGCATTTTAACACATCATTTGCAGACAGGACTGCAGGCGAGGCAGCTCTCCATCTGTTTGCTACGAACTGTACTTAGTCATTCAGCATCTCTTTATGTTACTGTACAGATGAAAACATAATTTCTTTGTAGAGCATTTAAAGTGTAATATGTAGTATTTTTACACATGCATGCAGAGAAAGTTTGTGAGACCATAGATGAGATGATTGGTACATTTTATCGCATTTTTAAGTGTTTATCAAAATGTTAAATCCCTTAAATCCCTCTGCTTCCTGTTGTTGAGATGACTTTACTCCCTATCTGTCCTCTCTCCAACTCCCTGCTACCAGCTTCGTTGCCTCTTTGACCCAAGCTTTTCTCTTTCCTTTCACCACACTAACAAGGATCAACATGTTGGATCTTCACTCGTTTCACCATCTGCCGTCGTGAGAAGCTCCGAAAGCTTTAGCTCCATCTGCACGTTTTTTCCGGGGCGACAGCTTTGTTTGTTTACAACGATTAAACCAAAGTTTGAAAATGGATGCGACGGCAATGATTTATAGATTGATTTAAATGCTCTGAGTAGCAGCCTTATCAAATATGTAATGGAATATTAGTCTCTCCTTTAGGTCCGTGGCTGAGGCAATCTTCTTTTTTGAGTCTTTCCTAAAAGCAGAAATTAAATTGGTGATGGTATCTGGCCTTTAATGTGGAGCTGCTGCACAGAAAAATTTAAACTAAAAGTTACTTTATTACATTTTCAGGATGTATAGTTTCCTCTATATCAGAGAATATAACTTATTAATTATCTGCAGAGTCTCTCTAGACTTCAAAACCTTTTTCACACTACGTGTTTGAGCTCCTAGTTTCCTTGTGTGGAAGAGAGTTGTTTCCTTTAGAGATTTACTCTACGCTGCACTTTCCTCTGCCGCAGAAATAAATGGAATATTGAATTGCATTCCCCCCTTCAAAGTCGTAAGACGTTTGATACAGCACAATAAAAGTTTCTCGGCAGCCGCCTCGACTGGGAGCCAAGTTTCCCCGGTAATCTCTAATGAGGGAGCCTGTTGTGAAAAATGTTTCAGGTCCTTTCATGCCAGAAGCAAAAGGCAATTTTTATTAAACACCTCTTACTTTACTGCAGTGCAGCAGCGTTCCGTCAAGTCCAGGAACTTACAAGCACCTGTTTTTTTGCTTTCAACTCTTTCAGTTTTCTGCTTTTATTTTCCTCCGTGTTGTTCCAGGACGAAGTTTGGCCTCCCTGAGTCGGAGGCGCGTTTCCTGCAAGGCGCTGGGAAGAGGAGACTGCGAGGGCTGGCTGTGGAGAAAGAGGGATGCAAAGGGTTACTTCTCTCAGAAATGGAAGAAGTACTGGTTTGTTCTGAAGGACAACTGCCTGTACTGGTACATCAACGAGGAGGTAAGTCCTTTCCCAGCCTCTTATCTTAAATTCTATTGATGCTAAATTATTTTTCCAGTGTCAGTTTACCAAAAAGCGTAACATATTTCATTGTGTTTAAGATCTGAAACAAAGAGGCAATGATGAAATCTGTCATAATCTGTGCTAGCTGTAACTTAATAGGAGCTATGCAAGTTTTTGAAATAGTTATGTTGGCGCTGTGTGACAAAGACAAACGGGAGACACGCTGTGCAGAATTTACCCTGAAGTCAAGCTGCTTTGCTCGAATATTACAGCTGAAGGATAAATCAGGATGGTTTTGTCTTGGAGTGCTCGTAGGCAAAATATATTTCAGCTTACATTTTTGTGAAGTATAAATTCTCTCAAGTCTTTGAAATGTTTCAAAGTCAAACTTTGAGGTTTTTTTTCGCCATGCTAGAGGCGAAGGTCTGGAATCACGTCGGTTCAGAGTGAGATATCTCCGCAACTATTAAACGGATCGCCATAAAATCTGTTATAAATATCCAAGATGCCCACAGGATGAATCCTTTGGTGATCCCCTGACTTTTTATCTGTCACCACCATGACGTTAACATTTGTGATTATAAGTGAGTTTAGGTCAACTTTTTCCAACACTTCAGTTTATGGGAAACATGCCAGATTGAAATAAACCACAATTTCCCTTTAACATTGTCCTTTAATGAGGAACCATTATCTTCATAGCTCTCTTTGTCCTGATATCTTTCATTTCTCCTCCGGTTCAGGATGAGAAGGCCGAGGGTTTCGTCAGTCTTCCAGAGTTTAAGATCGACCGCGCCAGTGAATGTCGCAAGAAGTAGTAAGTGCATGATGAAAACGCTCTATTGCATATTCATATGTTTATACTATACTATCTATATGAATGCTTTCCTGCAAAAAATAACTCTCTCTTCCCCCTCCCCGTGTCTCTTTAGTGCTTTCAAAGCATGTCACCCCAAGGTCAAGAGTTTCTACTTCGCAGCAGATGGAGTGGATGACATGAACAGGTAAAGCAGCGTGTGCTGAACACGGATGAAGGTTATATAGAAGGGCAAACGCGCCGCCGGGTGGCAAGAGTGCAGCTTCCTGTTTTTCTTTTTGATGATGAAAAGAAGGGCCTGTTTATATCGGGCAGTGATGTGTATGCAAAACATAATTTGCAAGATATATTTCCATAGAGGCTGCAGTTTCGACCTGTGCAGAGGCTCTCCAAACTGCTGTAATTTACATAATTATCTCTTTACTACGGAAAGGATTCAGTTAAAACATGTGAAATAGGTAATTTAACTTGTTTTCATTGAGTTTCAAAGTGAAAATAATAAAATATTTTCCAAAATTCATGTAATAGGTTGAATTGCAGTGGAAAACAGTACCCGCAAAAAACAAAATGTTTACTGTTTTGTAAGTCATTGTAGGTAAATACAATAGTAATATTCAGAGAAAAAGCTCATAATGTCCAAAAAATACACAAGTAGTATAAAATATGTACTTAAAAAATGAAAAAGAAAATATCACTAATTTGTGAGGGAAATGTCTTTATTCTGTTATATTTTTGGGTTGCTGGGGGGAAAAAATTTAATGACAATGACTAATACATTTGAGTTGAGGCCATCTGTGACTACACACAGACACAAAATCAAGCATTTTTACTCTATCAATTTAGAGATATGCAATGTCTTTTAATAGCACCTCAAGTATTCAGAATCTCAGAGTTTTTTCTCACAAATTTATGACTTTATAATCTCAGAGAATATTCAAGTTTTTCTTGTAAAAATGTGTTTTTTTCTCTTAAATTTACCACTTTAATTCCAGAGAATTTTTACGTTTTTTCCTATAAAATTGAGTTTTTTCCTGAAGATTTACCACTTTAATCTCAGAGAATTTCGGATTTTTTTTCTCGCAAATTTACAGCTTTATAATTTCAGAGAATATTCAAGCCGTTTCTCGTAAAATTGTGAGTTTTTTCTCGTAAATTTACAATTTTAATCTCGCAAATTCCGAGTTTTTCTCTGAATATTAGCCCCCTCCCCTCGCTCCATATATATATATTTACGCTGCCGTAGCATTAAAGGTGCTGGTAGACAGATTTTGTCACCTTTGCACAGAGCAATGTTAGCTGTTTCCTCCCGTTTCCAGTCTTTACGCTAAACTAAGCAAAGCTAGTCGTCTCCTTGCTTGACAGATATGAGTGGTATCAATCTTTTCATCTAACTCTCGGCAAGAAAGCAAATAAGTGAATTTCCCAAAAACGTTGAGCTGTTTCTTTTAAACAGATGTTTTTGTGATATTGTAGTATAAACGTGATTCACTGTAGCTGGGTGTTCCTCCCTTCTGTTAGGTGGCTGAGTCGTCTCAACATGGCTGCTGTGGGCTACGCCGAGCGAGAGAGGATACGCCAGGAGCAGGGTGAGGGTTCCTTCAGCTGATGGTTGCTGAAAGATAGTGTCTTTAAGTACTCAAATACTCCTGTTCCTTATGTACTTGTACTTGTATAGTAGAGAGAGAGAGAGATGGAGTGTCTGTGTGTGGGTTTCCTGCAGATTACTGGAGTGAGAGTGATCATGAGGATGACACCACCTCCAGCCCCAAACAGGACAGTCCCCCACCTCCATACGATACCTACCCACGGCCTCCATCGGTGAGTCACACACACACACACACACACACGACTGTATTACACACTCATATAAAGTACACGCTGTACTTGAAGGCAATAATCACGCTCAGTGCTCCTCCGCAGTCCATTTTAACCATTAAAGTTATTGCCAATTTAGCCTACAGGGAGTGGTGGGGCTAAATTTGGTATAATTGATGCTATAATTTGCCCTCGCGCCGCTTTGCTCCACATTAAATGTCTTGTATCTTTTAGCCTTGGATTAAATGAAAAGCTAAAGCAACAGCAGCTATTACAGCACAGTTTTATTTCAAACAATAAGACACACAGGGAAGATAACAATATTTGAAAATCCTTGTAATAAAGAGGCTTTGGTCTTTTCTACAAACACTCATTTCCTCTCAAGTCCAAACACTCATTGCTTCTTCTTTGTCTTTCTGTCTTTTACTTTCTCACTCACACACTTATTCAATCATCACCCTTCCTCTTCGCCAGATGAAATCCTTTTCTCAAGTGTGATATTACAATCGAATGAATGAGACCCGGCGATCAATTGGCGTCTGCCACATTTTCACTCTGTCATCTCTTGTCTGCCAGATGAGTGCCTACTTGGAAGGCCGGACTCGACTGTCTTCCACGGAGACGTCTCGCTCCCGCTCCTCCCAGGAGGACTTCCTCTGCGGCGACCCACCCGCGGTGGCCGCGGAGCCGCAGTACCACCCCGGTCCCCTCGGGGGAGGCACCACGCACAGCGGGAGGAAACCAGGGGGCAGCAACAGCAGCGACGTGCAGTACAGATGTGACACTGTAGAGGTGCGTGTCATATCTCAACAACCAAACGCCTGGTTTACATTCATTTTGCTGTGAATATTCATGGTCCCCGGACAATTAACAGTAATATTTTGTATGTCCCCGTTTTCCATTCCTGTAGCGCCACCCCCAGGCCAAAATGTAGCTGCCTTACATTCATGGTCCCCAGAGATGAACCCTCCTTATTTTGGATTAGATGAAATGTAAATTTTTAGCTCCATTGCTAGCAAGTCTATGACGTTAAAGTCTAAGAGACTTAATTCACAAAAATTAGATTGCGGCCGCTGATAGCACCATGATTTGCGCATCATTTGCAACCTCTATCTGCCCCATCTCTGGTCCGATTCACTAAAGATATTGCGCTAATGATATTACAGCGCAAACACGCCCATAAAGTTTTGCAGCTGAGTGCAATTTACCCTTTTTTTTTGCGTCTGATTGCAATTATCCATGTGGCAAAGTATAAATGCGCTTGAGGGGAGAGAGTCAGGGACTCAACGTGCTTTGACACACTGAGTGGATTTTTTTATTTTTTTTATTTTTATAGACCAGCCTCAGTTTGGATACGGGCTCATTTAACTCCTGTCATTGTGCCCATACACGCACCTGCGCCGCATAGCAAACATATGCTGGTGGTTGAAATAATACATCATTAATGAGAAAAATATTAATTACGTTCTCTTATTTTAAGAAGTGTTTGACACATTTGAGGCATTTTTTTTCTCATGTCTCATGTATTTTAAAAAATGACATGTAGGGGAGCTTTATTCATTCACGATACAACTGTTATTGCATCCTGTCACTGCATCCAAAATAAATGAATTAGAGCGAACACTCCTTATAAATGCACTTCAGTTCCCACCAACTCTCTGAAGATGCTAATAATTTCACTGTAACTGCGTGCGGCTCTCGGCGCTGATCTTTGTGAAGTGGACTGTTTTTGCAATGAGGCTCATTTGCATAGAAAGGGTCTGATTTTGCGCTAAATGTATGCATATTATCTCATTTAAATACGTGCAAATAGCACATGAGTTTTGCCACTAACTGAACTTGTCAGAGCAGTTAGTGGTCCATTTCACCCTTTGTGGGTGCTTTGAGAACTACACAGATTATTTTTGTCATATTGATGCCGGTTTAGCGTCCGCAAAAACTGCACAATCCTTTTGTGAATTTGCCTCTCAGTATGTTTTTCCAGGACTTATTTATTCAGGAATATTTCATTTATTTATGATTCTTTAAATTCACCGGATCCAGAGAGAGAAAGGAGTTTTTAAAATACATTCAAATTATACACAAATATGCAGGTTTTTTTAACTTGTTTTTCATGGGAAGTGGAGTGTAGCAGCCACATCAGAATAATATCAGTTATATCAAATATAGTTTTACTACTAATAAGCAGTTGTGAATAAGATATGAGCCCTCTTCCTGTGGATTGTTGTTTATTGGGATCCCCGTTAGTTACTCTTCCTGGGGTCCATATTCAAATAAAATACATACAGTTAATGATGTTTGCACATACGTACAGTAAACAATAAGGTAACAGTAGAAGAGTTAGACGATCAACTGGGGACACATGGGTGATTTTGCTCTTTTAAGTCTAACCTCTGGTCAATAGGAAAACTAAAGTCCTCATGAATATCATTACTGACAGATACTTGTTTGTCTCCGTTCCCGTTCCCTGTAGTACCGGTCCAGTCCTGCGGGGGGCAGCAGTGAGACGGGGTCCCCGGGCCGCTCGTCCTCATCTCAGAGACGTTCCTGGCAGGACCTGATTGAGACGCCGTTGACTGAGGCTGGACTGCACTACCTACAAACTGGACCACTAGGTAACACACAAACACACCAGATGCTTCATGGATCCAACCAGCTGATGACCATCTCATTTTCATATAGAATGATTGAATTGATACTATTATAGGGTGACAGAGTTTGTGCCTCTCATGTATCACCATTTCATTCAGGTCACAGAGCCAAATATCAGATTTTCCAAAAACGAAATACTGTGTGCACTTTTACTGCAGCTCTGAAGGTGTTTCCAGAATCCTCAAAGACTTGTATAACCATCTGGAGGACAAAATGTTCTCTCCGCTGCACGATAAAAAAGATTTTAAAGTTATATTCCAAGTTTTCAAGTTGCCAAAGAGGATAAGTGTAACGCAGCAAGCTACACATACATAATTACATGTGGATATGTGACACTGACAAATGTATTGCACAGGTTTGTCGTACGTTTGCAGTTGGCGTGATTGATGGTCTTTTTTCAAAGAGGGCATCACTCCATAGAGAATTTAGCTGTCACAAGATATAGTTAAATGTTTAAAAATGTTTTGTTAGTAATAAAGTAACAAAGATTTTTTTGTATAACTCTGCACCAAATATTGATTTTTTTAATTTAAAATTTTAATTTGAGGGAAAAAAAAACCTTGAGATGATCTTGTTTTAAAGGCACAAAATAAGGAATTTAACACACACAATACATAAATAATAGTAATGATAATATAATAATAATATAATATAATAATGTGTTTATCTAGTATAATAAATTTCATAGAACGCGATAAAGATTAATACAAAAAAACATGAAACTAGACATTTTTTCCTAGACAAAATTTAGCGCAAGTTTGGAGCCTTCTTCGTGACTAGCTAGTATGACACGGTTGGTAACAAAGGTTTTCTATGATGCCAGTATCTTCACTCTAGCTTTAAAACTGAGCCGCTACAACCTAAAAATCGCAAGTTGCGTTAATGCATTAAAGAAATTAGTGACGTTAAAAACGAATTTGCAGTAACGTGTAATTATCACGTTAACATTGACAGCCTAGTAAAAACAATAACAAAAACAATCAATGAAACAGATGTTAAAAACATACAGAATTACAAACACTAGACAGCACAATGTGACACAAATGCCAGTTTAAATAAGTGAGCCTTTAGCTGTTAATAGATCAAACAAATGACACAACAAAAATGAACATAGTAACATCAACAAGGACAGAACAATCCCAAAGCACACACACTACATCTCTGCTACAAGTGTTGTCTGCACAAAATGATCAAGAAATAAGACAAATGAACACTGCCAGACTGTCAGTAAAAATAGTTGTTGAACATTGAATATTTTTAGTTGTTGTTTATTTTGGATTGAACAGAGCGCAGTAAATGTAAACTGTTTGTCATTCGTCGTCTTTGCGTTACAGAGGACGCCGTCTTTGCCGAGCCCGGTCCCGGCGGAGGGAGCATGATGATGGCCGGAGCCGTTTACACTCTCCCTGCGCAGAGGAATGTCCCGTTGCCCATGGCGATGCAGAGGCTGATTCCTATGGCAACCCAGGGAGGGAAACCCCGCAGCTTCACACTGCCACGAGACAGCAACCTACACACTCTGCTCGCGCCCCCTGCGAAAGAAGAACTGCAAACACACAACGGTGAGTGTAATCAGGAACATTTATGTACTGTGAAAACACGTGGACTCGGACGAGAGGAGAGACGTGTATAGCTCGGCCGGGTTGGACGTCAGGCGAGAGCAGAAAAATGTGTCTCACATTGAATGACAGCCACCAGAGACGGAATAAAAAATTATTTTAAGGTGAAGACGTTGACGTCAGTGTATGTGCCAGAAATAAAAACGCTCTCAGGCAGACACATTTCCATTTAAATCACTATTGAGTAGGGTAACACACACTCCAGTAATACACTCATCTAATGAGGCTAATGAGACAATGGAGCACTGGTTGCCAAGGTGAGCCCTGCGGCGTACAGAAAGAAAAGCGGCAAACTAAAATAGTAAACAATGAATTGTGAATTCTCATTTAATCAGCCAAGCAGAGGAAATAAAACCGCCAAAGTGGAGAGGACATCCCTGAGGCTGAAGGGAAAGAGAGAAGACTTTACCGTCATTAATAATACAAGTCATTATAGTAAACGTGTTGAGGTGTGTGCTGCTGTCCTCCAGTGGTTGCTCTGAGCCATAACTCAGTCTAATCAGATTGACAGCTCTTTAGCTTCAAATCATGTGACGCCAGTGAATGGAAGAGCGAAGGAGGGTTTAAATCGTCACTAAGTGTGCGATTTGGTGTTTCTCTCTGAAGGCGGCAGCGAGGGTGCCTCCCTGGGCGACCTGTTTCGTGCGTGCGAGCAGGGCGGGGTGTGTCCCCTGGGTCGCGGGTCGGACAACAAAGGCCAGTTGGAGTGCAGGCAGTCGTTCCTCCGACGGGCCGCCGACCCTCAGCTCAACGATCGGCTGCACCGCCTCCGCATCCTGACCTCCACGCTGAAGGTTGGTTCGCATACAAAGACGCATGTGTAGGGAACATACAGGCATAAATGTGCACTCATACAATCACACATATATATGGATATCATGCACACATAAAAAAGCTGGAACACCAAGATAAGAATTAAATTGTTAGTCCTTTTTTGAGGCGTTATATATATATTTTTTTTTAATTTCAAATAAACATTTTTTCAATTAAGATTTGTTTTATATTAAAGTTATAATCCTTAAGATTTTCATCCTGGTTGATTTGGTGACGCACGCTGCAGGTGGTATCAACAAGTGAGGTTTAAAACTACAGCAAACACTTGTTCAGCAGCTACTTTATCAGAAATATAACACAACTGGCTGTTCTCATACACCGTTCATAGCTGTACCTACAAAAAGTAATACACTGTAATTTGTATATAACCCACAAAATCAATTTATATGTAATCCACATATAAAAAAGGAAGAATATTTTTTGTAAGATATCATACGAACCGTTGTATGAGGATACGTTGAACAGAAGAGCGTTCAGTGTGTCTGTTTACAGTGCAGCCAAACACCAAAATTGGTTGCCACTGCTATCTGGTTTCATGCTGCACAGAGTGGGAGTAGTTTCCCACATATCAGCAGGGCACGGTATTCTTGTTCAGTTACCTCCTGCAATATTTAAAACTAATCTGTTGTTGAAAATGCTGAAAAACACCATTGTCTTGTTCTGTAGACATATTTTTCAGCAACCTCCAGGTCTGAAAAGTGAAGCCAACGCAGATAAAGTTGCATTCTTTCTAACAGCCAGCAGGGCTCCTCTGGTTGCAAAAAGAAGTCTGATTGTATAGAAGTCTATGAGAAAATGAGCCTACTTCGCACTTGATTTATTACCTCAGTAAACATTGTAAACATGAGTTTATGGTCTCAATCTCTAGTTTCAAGTCTTCTTCAATACAGCATGATGTTCATTTAGTAAATAATGGTCCCATTTAGAGTCATATAGACCATAAAGCAGGGGATGCTTTAAGGCGGGGCTACCTTGTGATTGACAGGTCGCTACCACGGCGTTGTCCGGTCTGGGAGTTGTCCGTGTTTTCGTCTTAGAACTTTAACCCTTTCACAGTGTGTTTTCAGTTCATGAAAGTTAATTGTATCATTTTGATTGCCTAAAGCGTTTGGTTGTACTTAGCTTCACCCTCAGGTGTCACTACACAAAACAAAAAAGTCAGGCCGTGTTTCGCCAGTTGAAAACGTTTAATGTGAAGTAGCAGCAGACAAACGAACCACAACGCTGCATCGTTTCCTGTGAATCTCTTCTGTGTGTGGAGGCATTACTGAACATTAAAAAAACATTCAGTGTCTAAATAGGAGTCTATTTCATGAAGATCTTAAGGATTTTAACTTTAAATTGCAACACACCTCATATCTCACTCATATCTGATATCCCACTGCTCTGCTGCAATCCTTGCAGAAGAAAAATGATGCAATAATCCCCCGTTCTTTGTTCACAAGCCGTTCTTTCACCCCTTCAGTTGTGAAGTTTTCTTTTGAATGCTTTAGTTTGTGTGAGGTTGGCATTTTTCTGATACAACTCACAACTTGAATCTCGTCATTTTCTGATGAAAATCTATTTTTCTTTTTGTTATCCAGTGTGAACTGAAAGAACTACCTTTGTCATAGTGTGTTTTTCTTGGCCTATATTCACACACAGATGCACATAACCACATTTAATGTGAGCAGGGTGAAGTGAAAACTTTTATTTTGTGGAGGGACACTTCAATGTGCATTTTTAGCTGTAACACACCCTGATTTTCTGACCCTGATGTACACATATGCACACATATATACACACTGTCTCTGTCTTGTTAGTTCCAGTGCTGTCATCTGTCTCAGTCTGTCTCCTCGGTTTGGTTTGAGAGCTTTGTCAAGCAGCCATCTGTGGCTTTATGCTATACGAGCAGCGGTTCTGTCTCTGGGCTGGGTGCCTGTGTTGTGGCTGTTTTCTTTTTTGTCTCTACAGAGAGTCTGTATCTTTGTTGCTTCTTGCGTGTACGTGGGCGGGAATGGTTGGCGAGTGCGAGGGTGGGGGGGTTTGTCGCTTGTGCGTGTAGCTACAGTAGTTTATTTTGTAAGGAGTCTGTGGCTTTGGCTGCACGTGTCTGCTGGTTGCAGGTTGGGTGGAGGAGGCTTACATGTTTGTTCCCTGTCTGGCGTCTCTTAAAGGAATACACCAAGTTGTTTTAAGGGGGGAGTTTGGATGAAACGTACCGTGATGTCAAATAATGAGAGCTTACAGTAGACGCCAACGTCTTCCATGTGACCCTGGTGGGTATCGGGTTGTGTCTGTGTGTTCAGGCAGCAGCGGCTTATCCGCAGTGGTTGCTGTGGAAACAACAAAGGCGTATTTTCTCTGTATATCTTTTATGTTTCAAAATTGAACCGAAACGAGCTTCAATCAGTCGTGGTGGAACGTAAGTACATTCACTCAAGTACTGCACTTAAGTTCTGATTTGAGGTACTTGTACTTTACCTTTAAGTCTTTTCTTTTTGCTTCTACTCCACTACATTTCAGAAGGAAATATAATTATTTTTACTTCACTACATTTATAGCTTTAAGGCCTTTATACACGGGAGCGTGACGAATATACAGCACGAAAATGTGAAATACTCACCTGCGAATATTTTGCTTCAAAACTATTTTCGATAGTTGCAACGCTTGTTCAATAAAAGGTTCAAATAGATTTGCGCAGGCAGAGATCAAAACTGGGATCCTATTGACCCAGAGCAGCGTCTGTCTGAGTTAATAAACTACTGTAAGCTATTTTATTGAGTTTACTTTTAGAGAAAGCTCTGAGTGAATTTGCCTCCGGTAATCCTTTACACAGTGCATATGTCTAGGGCTTTAAGTGTGAAAGGTAAGAACAGAAAGAGTGGGTCTGGTCTGGGCTGCAATTTGTCAAGTTTGAAAGGAGTAATACATTTTGCCTTCTTGGTTCGGACTATAGATCCTTTGTGTTGTAAGTATAGGCACAACTCATAGACTACAATATAGTGTACATTTTGAATATATCCATTCCGTACAACGTGATTGGTTGCCTTTTTTCGTGGTGCGAAAGCTCAGAAAAATCAATCTTGTTCCGAATGAAATTAAATCGCTTTTTTTGCCATGTAAAGCCCTTTATGTGTGATATATTAGTGTTGTGATGAATAAACAACACAAAAACGCGAAATACTAGCCTGTGAATATTATGTGTCTAGGGCTTTTATTGTGAAAGGTAAAAACGGAAGCAGTGGATCTGGTCGGTGCTGGATTTGTCAAGGCTGAAAGGAGTAATAAAGTTTGCATCTTGGTTCGGACTACGGAGCCTCCGTGTTGTTGTTTCATAAATATGGGTGCAACTCAACGCGTTCTGCACAACCTCATTGGTTGATGCCTTTATTTGCGGTGCGAAAGCTCCGAAAAATCAACCTTGTTGTGAAAAAAATGTCATCACATTTTCGGCGCGTACTATTCTCATTCTGTGTGAACGTTATCATGACAAAAACAACAGTTTTAAAAATATGTTGGCATGCAAATCAATCGCACAGATAAACACCCCGGTGTCTAAAGGCCTTTAGTTACTTAATAAATTATAATTTTTGCACACAATACATACAAAGAGTTTATACAATATGATGCTTTGTTATAAATTAAACTACAGCTGAACTAATAAGCCGACTAATCAGTTAGTCTATTTTGATAATCCCAAACCCAAATATTGTTCTTATCGATGGCTCATATCTAAAAAAAAAACATTGATAAAGGATTAATCATTATTAATGTCATTTGTTACAACTTATAAACTCTTTATGACGGCCTCCTCACTTAAAATTTTGCATTAGAGTAGTTGTAGTAACAGGTGATCTACTAAGAACAAATGGATGGTCTCTGTGAATTCTCCCTAACTCTCTCCTAAACTTAGTGTATCCCGTTAAGTGTGTGTCTTGCTTCACGTGTGTCTGCGTTTTAAAGTTTAGTGGTTTAAAAATATAAAATTAAAAAGTGCCCCCCCTCCCCCTCCCTCCTGTGTTTCTGCATCCCCCCCATAGGACAGGGAGGGGGAGCTAGCGCTGATTGACAGGCTGTTGGCCAATCCCCAGCTGTCGTCGGCAGAGTTCCAGGAGTGGAAACGAGCCTATCAGGAGCTGTTCTCTCAGGAGCCAGACCCGACCGCTGAATCCGACCCCGGCCCGCCGCCCCTCACCCCCTCGCTCGCTCACACGCACTCCTACATCGAGACCCACGTCTGACGAGTGAAACACACACACACACTCACACATGCTCGAGTTGCTCTCATCTCCTGATTCCGGAAAGAGTTGAACAAACAGCAGCGGATGTTTTGATGCATCAGGGTCGCGATCAGTGATGGACTTTGTCAAGAGGGGGAGAGTAGGGACAACTTGACTCCACATCCCGATACGCTTCCAGCTGCCGCAGTGTACAAGTGCAACATGACAGCTATCTGAGGAGACGCCCGAGTGGCCCTCACGTCACATCAATCCACGAGCTGATTGGTTATGCCACTCCAGCTGGCTCGAGGGCGGACGATAAACTCACCCTTAAGTATTACATGTTAGCTTTTGTGCTCTATAAATACTTTGGACGACTTTCATCAGGACCTCAGAATATAGCGTCTTCACGAGCCGCCGCCATCACGCCTCAGTATTTCATCCTGCTTGTTGTGCCATGTTTATACTGACTGCACAGTGTCTCATAGCCACCGAGTGACATACATTGTACTCTATCAAGCCTTATACTTGATGTCTATGATGATTATTTTCTGTACAGTGAGTGTTACAGCAGAGAACAATTAGCACAGTTCTTTTTTTTAAATCTAGTTTTAGAGACTTTTGTTTGTGCTGGTTTTGGTAGAAATACGTACTGTACTGTGCTGGGCTGGACCTGAAGCATGCACACTCGATAGCCTCCTGGAATAAGACCAATTTAAAGGAAAAGTCCACCCTAAAAAACACTTTTAACACTATTTTCAAACAGCTACTGATCATGTATTTTGCATTTTAGAAGCCCATGTTGTGGTGTTTTTTTTTTTTTTTGCACAACACTGATATGATGCCAGATTCTTCGTCATGCTGTCACTTCATTTCCACTCTCAGAATCATTTTACCTCCAGGGAGACTTGTCCTAGAATATAGTCGTTGATACCATTTAATTTGACATTCGACATCAGCTGCCTCTATTAGAGCTCATTAATTCATTTCTGGGCCTAATTATTTCCTTTAAATCACATCCCTTTGAACACAAAACATCTTCAGTTAAACATTATAAAGCATGACACTTCAATGTTGTTTTATGCAGTTTACATCTCCATAAAAACCGACTCAAACAAGGCCTCTTATATCTGCATAAAGATACCGTGATGTCTTTGATCACATTCCCCAATCATGATATCACATAAAGGAGAGGGTCACATTTTATTTTCAAGTCTGATAACAATACTTAAAGGCTATACAGTATGTGCCCATATGTACATTGAAAGAGTTCCTCTTATCCATAATGACCGCAATGAGATCGGTTTTAAAAGCTAGAAGGGCACTCAAGGCCGTTTCTATAAGTGAAATATAATGCGTGTATCCACCCTTTGACTCAGATCCACTCCAAAATGCATTGGTTTCTTTCTTGGCTCGTGCTACAACCTTCCACCAAGTTTCATGAAAATTGGGCCAGTACGTTTTAACAAGCTGGCCAACCATAGCTTAAGCACTCAAGACAGTATTTTAGCTGCACACTGTTGGCGCTTTAGGGGAGCTGAAGAGAGGCGAGGCACTCGGGAGCGCGCATAAACATCATATTCTTTGGATTTTCCCGGCAAAACAGTCCCGAGTCCTTCACATAGAAATCAGTCCACAGGTTGTTATAGGCAACCGAGAAAGTTGGGGAAGGTCTGCGTTTTTAAGTTACGTTACAATCCGTACACACATTGGCAATATAAAGCGAATCAAACACGTACATTGTTACATATAGTACCTTTTAAAAGACAGTTTATTGCCACTTCTAGAGTGCAGACAACATTATTATTGTACAAACAAGAAATACCTTCACAGGGAGAAAAAGACTGCATTCTTGCTTCTGGGCCTGTTTCAATTTTTTCTTTGATTTTCTGTGGCTTTAGTCTCTCTTCTGAACACCCACACAGGTGATTTCAGTTAATCTGGCTGATTTAGACTGTCTTCAGAACTGTGTGGGCGTGACTGTAAATGATTGACATCTTCCTGAGTCTCCTGTTAGGCAGGGACAAACTACACCTTTATCATTCTTATTGGTAGATGGAGATTTGTGACCTAATACGTTCCAATCAAACACCTGTGTGGGTGTTCACAGGCTTTAACACTTGATAAATGAAAACTAAAAGTATATCAGTCAAGAACAAGTGGAAGGTTTGTTCTGGTCGCCATAGAAAAGCGTCCTAAGAAGCACAAACAAAGCCTCTAACCTCTCCTGAAACTTTCCGAACATCCCAGATTGATTATATTTGATATAACAGTGTAAAAGTTTCTACGGGTGGATTTTTCCTCAGAGACCATTTGGCTCTGTGTCCTGCATGCCACATAGAGACCATGAGGTGACATCTGCATAGGAATTGAAATATGGATCTAATAAAAAATATATTAGTTTGTTATTTGTACGCTGCTGCCAAAATGACTTAATACTCAGAGACACTGCACAAAACTATGAAAGCAATCGTACGCACAAAGACATGCACACACGCCAACAAACACACACCTTACACAAACACACAGTTTGAATGCTCTTTCTATGCTGCTGCCCGTGGTTGGTTGTAGTAGCATGTCTTTGTTGTAGATAAACACAATATTCCTTTTTCTGTTTTTGTGTTTGAAATCTCTAGATACAGTAGATCTCTCTTTATAGAGTGCAAACTAAGTGTCTTGGATAATGTTCTCTAATGCTATCAGGGTTTTTATGGACAGTTGAGTAAAGATTGTTAAATGTTCAATCTATAAATTATGGTAAAAATAACAGTATTTATTTATCATTCTACGTGTTCTGTCGGAAGAAGAGGAGTGGATCAATAAAGTGTGGTCATTTGGATGAAGGTGTATTTGTGGTTTGTTTTCGCTTTCGGTGGACGGTGAGGAGGAGAGGAGGATAGCTAGACTTTAACACATGTTGGAGATAGACACACCAGAGCTATTCACTTTTTTAATTCAGTTTTATTGTCTTCTTAATGGTAATTGACTAAAGGTATGATTGTTTTCTGATTTGTTCAGCAGGTTATGATCTGAGTTGATTTGATCTATCATTATTTCATGATAATTACCAATTGGAATGTTTAACTGTACAAAAAACTACATTAAATCCAACAATGTTTTCACAATAATAGACAACTTAAAAGTATACACTCCATGATTTGTATATACAATATTTTAAATTGCTTGTATAAGCTTTGAAGTTGGGATTTTTTTATTGACAATATGCACTGCAGGATATGATGAGACACCCAAATTAATTTTGAATCCATGTATTACCCTCAAAACATGTTAAATAAATAATGGTTATGCACACAGTATGTATTCAGGATTAAATGGAAGTACGCACAAAGAAATCCATGAATAATGAACTCCAGCAGGTTACCCACAAATCATGCATATGATTTCCCGTTAATGCTTTTGCTACTCTGCAGCTTTAACCGACTTTGTCCATTTTGGTTGTCAGTGCAGATGTAAAACAAGACAGACAAAAGGTCACTCGATATCCTCTATTTCTATATCTATCTTATAGAAAACTTCAATTATTCATCGCTAGTAAATAAACGGGAATGTCACATGCATCGAACTTTTTATCTTCCATAAAATATTCAGCTTAGCTTTGCTGTTTTTATTACAAATATGTCCTCCTCCACCTTCACCTTATCTCCTGTTCTGACTTCTTCTCTATTCCCTCTTCTGTGGTGATATCCTCCTCCTACGCAGCCTGGCTCAACCTCCTCCATTTGTTAAGGAATTACCTTCGTCCCACTAAATCCCCTCACCTCTCCTCTACTGGTTCTCAAAATCCCCTTTATCTCCCACCTTAGCTCTTGTTTTATTCCTGCTCTTTGAACATTGGCACATTCGGTCACAGGAATATTGACAAAACACCATCCCTTCTCACTGGTGGTTGCTTGTAATGAGCTCTCAATAACTGTATCTGCTAAAAACTTAAAAGTACAGATGATAAAAAGACATGGTAAAGAGTTTAATTTCATCTTCAGTCCTTTCCAAAAATCTGTCAGATCAGTGAATCATCAGACGTGGACGTGCACTCGAAAAACTAAAACAAAAAAAGACTATAAAACGCGCCTTTTTAGCTTGTGTAATTGTAACAAGTCTTGCACTTTTTTGCCAAGAGTTAGATGAGTAGATCTCTACCGTC
This sequence comes from Sebastes fasciatus, assembly GCF_043250625.1. Lineage (NCBI taxonomy): Eukaryota > Metazoa > Chordata > Actinopteri > Perciformes > Sebastidae > Sebastes > Sebastes fasciatus. The sequence continues at coordinate 4,943,163 of NC_133815.1, read as the reverse complement.
CTGTCCGTTAGCTAAAACTAGGAGACGGCCAGCTTAACGAAGCATAAAGGCTGGAAACAGGGGAAACGGCTAGTTTAATTAACACGTAATGTTTGTTTGTTTAATCCGTACAAAAACTGTAAAAGTAATAAGTTGTGGTTTTACAGGAGGTCACAGGCTTTATGCTAAGCGCTAGCCGTCTCCTGGTTCTATAGCTTCATATTTAACGGACAGAGTGGTATCAATCTTCTCATCTAACTCTCGACAAGAAAGAGAATAAGTGTACATCCCAAAATGTCAAACTACCAACAAGTACTAGTAGTATAGTAGCTTAGCTTAGCATAAAGACTTGAGGCAGGGGGAAACAGCTAGTCTAGCTTTGGGGTTAGGGTTAAAGCTCAATGATTTACACAATCTTTGTTTTTTTAATCAAAAGTTTTTACAAAAGGTTATGTGCTTTATGTAAAACTGAGCTAACCGTCCTGGTTCTAGCTTCATATTTAACGGACAGATATGAGAGCCATATTAATATTCTCATCCAACACTCATAAAAAAATTTAAAACGCAAAATTCACTTCCCAAAATGTAGCCTATAACTACTCCTATAAGAAGTAAAAGAGCTTAGCATAAAGACGGGAAAGAATTGGGAAAACAGCCTAACTAGTGAGCGGTATCAATCTTCTCAGCTGATTCTCTGGAAGAACGATTGTGTGTTTTCTAAAACTGTTTCTTTAAGTAGTTTAAGAAAATGTTACTTGTTTGAATGTTTTCCCTAAATATCCTGGAATAATGCACATCTGTTCTCTTCTAATGGGACGGGACTAGAAACAGCAGTTTCATCGCTGAAACCAAATAATTGAATTCCTTATAATGTTTTCATGTGTGCACAGCTCTCATCATTTTGAGATTATTTTGCACCAATAAGTGAAATAGTTTCACCTTCATGTTAAAGTGTTCTCACACAATGTGGACTTTAGTCAGGTAGAGGCAGCAGGGTGCACTCAGTCCCAGTGAGAGGTCTGGGGAGCTGACAGATCTCTCTCCAGCGATCTGTCTTCGTATCGTACTCCAACACACTCTTCACTATCACTTCCTGTCCGTCGCTCCATCTCCTCCCTCCGAACACCAGCAGATTCCCGGACGGCGTCGACGCCATCCCGTAGTTGAAGGAGCCGATGAGAAGCGGTCGGAGGCGGGTCCAGTGGTCCGACTGCGAATCGTATTTTTCGATATCGCAGAAAGGCTCGTACATTCCCAACAGGGCGTAGATGTGCCCGTTGGCGGTCGCAAGGCGGTGGCTGAACCTGGCGATGGACATGGACGCTCGCTTCTCCCAGACTTTGCCTTTGAGGTCCCAGCACAGGACTTCTCTGCTGCTCTCTCTATGGTCGTCCTGGTTATCACCAAGGTTACTGCCGCCCTGGTTGCCCGGGAGACCACCTGACACGTAGATGTTGTTGTCAAGCACAGCAGAAGCGTGGCCATAAAGGGGGCGGGGCATGGTTGCTCCTCTCCTCCACGCTCCTGTGGCCATGTCGTAGAACTCAACCGAAGCTACAGAGGTGTGTGTGTTGCCGTCTGGTCGCGTGTGTCGTCCCCCGATGGCATAGATGGCGTCCTCCACCACGCAGCAGGTGAACTGCTCCCGCCTCTCCAGCATGGACTCCACTGGCTCCCAGCGGTCGAAGCGAGGATCGTAGCGCCACACCTGCTTGGATGTCGCCAAGGTAACAGACTTTTTCCCATCCTCGTATCCCTCTTTCACTTCCTCTCCTCCGATCACGAAGAGGAAACCTCCCACCGAGCACACACAGTGGTTTCTCAGCCGCAGCGGGACGCTAGAGCTCAGCGACGAAAACTTCCTACTTCTACGATCAAAGGCCAGCATCTGCTGCTCCGGCCAATCAGGGCTGGATCCTCCACCCACAAGCAGAACGCGATTAGGCGACGCTCTGAGCGTCGACTGTTTGCTCTGTCTGATTGGCTGAGCTGAACCCAGCATGTGGTACTCCATCGCCCGAGTCAGCTGACTTCGGATGAGAGGTGTGGCCATGGCTCTGTGGGCGTGGCTAAGATCGGTGAGGTCGGAGGGGGCGACCAATCCGAAGCGGAGACGACTCAGCAGGAGATTTGATTTCAGCAGAGGGAGGGGCCCGTTCTCATCCAGCCAATCCAGAGCCAGCTTTATGAGCTCCGCCTCCTTGACACCAGGGATCTCGTCAGCATCGAGCACCGCCATCAGCGATTGGATATTCAACCTTAGAAGGTCATCCCTGCCGTCCTGCAGCAATGTCCCCATCTCCATAGCGATGGTTTGATTGGCAGCTTCAAGTGCATCAGAGAGGGCGTGATACTCGGCCAGGTTGGCGTAGCAACAGCAATTCTCAGCGCTTAAACCATCAGTCATAAAGCGTTCGCATATTGACACAGCCGTCTCCACCTGCAAGTACCTCGCCGCCTCTAAGACGACAGGAAGCGTAGGCGTTGATATGCTGAGCCAGCCGGAATACAGGAAGTCCAGAATGGCGTCTAAACCTTCAGGCGTTAGCGCCGGGAGGCTAATGGAGTGCGCTAATCTCTCCGCGGTAGTCTCTCCAAACAGAGCCCAAAAATACTCGCTGGAGCTGGCCAAAAGGGCGCGATGACAAGGGAAAGACACACCGCCGGCCTCGAGGACGACATCACACATAGTTCCCTGGGAGCGCAGGCGCTGGAAACCGGAGAGAAGTCCGGTTCTGTGGGAGGTACTGTAGAGGAGGGAGTAGCTATCCATCCAAAAGATAAGAGGTTGGAGAGAAAGCTTCTGAAGAAACAAGTGAAAAAAGAGGATTAATTGCTAAGAAAAAGCTTAGTCAGGATGGTAGGAGGAAGCAGCAGTGAGAGGAAGAAACTTTAAAAGCTCAGGCAAAGCAGCAACGAGCATTGTCAAAAGAGATGTAGCCGACAAGCGTTTGACAGAAAGAGAATCAGACATGAGTAGGAGAACAGGATAATAGGTTGTTGAAAGCAAAGAGCAGGAAATGATGTGAAAAGACAGGAGAGTCGAGGGAAAGAGAGTGAAGTGCGCGTCCTTAGTCGACGTATCTCCATCTGTGCTTTTGTGCTGCTCTGTCTGCAGCGGCGAGCATGTGACACCATGATAGGAAGGTTACCAACCTCCCATTACACCTCCCCCCCTCTTTTGGCCCTCAAACTTGGTCCGTCCCAAAGCCCTCCTGTCTCTTTCCGTGATGCCCCGGCTCTGTTGGCTTTGTGTTTGTCCGCTGCCCTTTCCTTTCCGCTCCGGGAGGGAGTATCACCCCGAATGCATGCATCCAACATCCACCAAGTGAGCAGATGCATGGGTAAACACAACCGTACACACACACAGAGGGAGCCTGGTGGGGTTTTAGTGTCTCTAACCCGGAGGATGAACTCATCGGTACATACAGCTGCTACAACAGTCTGCAGGCCCAAGATTCCTGGGCACGGTTGCCACGGCACCTATCTGTGCCCTCATCGCCATGGCGACAGGAATAGAAACACACACACAGACACAGCTCGGCGGAGGTGCATATCAAAAACCACGGGAAGTTTTGCCAAGCTGTCAAAAGATTTTACAAGCGTCAAAAGCAAGAGCGCATAGCATTAGGTGTCAAGAGTAAGCCGTGCCCTTCTGGGAGGCATTTAACCTTATTGTGACATGTGCGGCTATGAAATCATGCAGATTGATGTCATACTATTATTTTTATGCAGAGCGATAGGAGGGTTATAATGAACATTTGTTTTCAATATCAGGCTACTAGTTGTCCAGTTTTTTAAGGTCGTCTGATTGATTTCGCTACTGTCTCTCTGACGCACATCAATATGCAAACAACATCGCTTTATTGCACACTTACAAGTTCTCGCGGCGCTCTCTGTATTGTACATTTTGTGAGTTGTGATCTCTGAGTGGTTGCTTGCTCGCACTCACAGATGAGTGTGTTTTTGTGGAAAGGTTACGCTAGTTCAAAATTCAGCACACAGGCTACTCAGAAAGAGGAAAAACAGACTTTTGAGAGTGTTTTTTTAATCTTTCCCACACAATGTCAGATCCTCTCGGTACGGCTGTTAGAACACCAGCAGTGTTTCTCTCTACTCACCGTGACCTGATGGAGGCTAAACTTAGCCACAGCTGCTCTGTGTGTGTTCGTCTGCTTGAACATGTGATGTGATGATGGATATGTGCTGTAATGGGGGGGCTGGCGGTCAGTTTGATGGCATGTGTGTGTGTTTGTGTGTGTGTGCTCGGTTAATGTGGCATTCCTTATTGAAACACTGTGGATTTGGAGGATCAAAGTGACTCCGTGCACAAAGGCGCCCCTGACTCCCACCCAGTAATACCCATTACATATGCACATAATATAAGAATATTACAGTTGGGAAATATCAGGGCTCTGAATGACTCTCCGGGCCACATCTTCCATCACGATAAACATGAAGTTTTAATTTGCTTTTGTCAGAGTTTTCAGGGTATTTAGTTTTGCCTGGATGGATTTTTTTTTAATCAGTGCATACATTATGTCACGGTCTGTTTACTGTCAATCTCCTGACACCCCCGGGAGAAAAGGAAGTCTCCGCCATGAAATAATCCCCCCTAAACATGTCACCTTAAAAACGTTACTGTCACGTCCTGTCGCCTTATTTGGGGCGTCTTTGTTAGCTGATACAGCTGTCAGCTTCACCAGAAAGATGCTCTTTTAAAATGTCAAGGAAACAACAAGTCTACAGCCACAATAACGGCTCTGTGAGGCTGTAGGCCTACTTAACTAAATGCTAAAGTCTGCATGCTAACATGCCACTGTTTACCAGGAGAGCTGCAGCGATTAGTCGATTAGTTGCCAACTATTTTGTTAATCGGTTTGAGTAATTTTTTAAGAAAAAAAAAGTTAAATTTCTCTGATTTCAGCTTCTTAAATGTGAATATTTTCTGGTTTCTTTACTCCTCTATGACAGTAAACTGAATATCTTTGAGTTGTGGACAAAACAAGACGTTTGAGGACGTCATCTTGGGCTTTGGGAAACACTGATCGACATCTTCTTTTACCATTTTCTGACATTTTATAGACCAAATAACTAATCGATTAATCAAGAAAATATTCAACAGATTAATTGACAATGAAAATAATCAATAGTTGTAGCCCTATTTAATGGTTACTGTGTTCACCAAGTTAGTTTAGCATGTTTGCCTGCTAATTAGCACTAAAACAAAGTACAACTGAGGCTGAATGTCATTAGTTTTGCAGGTATTTGGTCGTAAACCAAAGTATTATACAAATTGAAATGTTGACCCGATGATGGCGCCGCAGGAAAAGTTAAAGGAACAACATGTAGGACTGACAGCTAGCATTTAAAATGGGTAACAGCAGTCCAAATTCGAAACACTGGAACTGTGGCCTCGTCCGCTCCTCTGAAGTGACTGATAGCAGTCAGCTCAAATTTTCGCAATCTGAGGATAACCTTCTAGACACGACCGCGTTAGCCTCCGGCACGCAGCAGTCAGAATCACTTCACCGGCTGTGTGTCTCAAATACTCGCTGCCTTGATAACCCAGCTGCACACGGACCACAGAGAGATGTGTCGAGGCTTTTCAGGTCGGGTAGAGTCTAACGTTAACGTTATCTCTGTTGATCCAGTTCGGTAGCTTGCTTCCGTGGCTGCAGAAGGCTGTGTTTGTGTGCCAATAATTTGTTTCATATGTGGCAACGGGTTGTTGAAACAGGATCACACCGGCCAAAACAAAAACAGATGCTCCGGACCGGAATGTAAAATTTCAAAGTTGAACATACTGGCTGTAGCATTGTTGTTGGAGCCAGTATTTCAATTCAGCATGTTTCCTTAATCTCTAATGACATATGATTTATTACAGTCAATATATTACATACTGATCCTTTAAGAGTAGAGATAAAGTTAGAGGATATGCTGCTGGTGGCGCTGGAGGAAAGGTCAGGGGATCACCAAAGTTAGTAAGATTCGTCCTTTGGGAACCTTTAATATCTGACCTAAATTTCATGGCAATCCATTCAACAGTTGTTGAGATATTTTAGTCATTGTATTTTTAAGTTAACCACTATTCTCCTGTATTGTAATAGCAGATGTGGACAGTAATGAAAAGAAAAGTTTGGATTTTTAGAACCATCTTGATTTATTGCAACATATTCCTGAAGATACCAGTTTCTGCAAATCATAACAATAAAACAACAAAAACATTATATTCACCCTCCCAGAAAAAGAAGTACAATTGAACTGAAATCCCATCGCATCATCAACATTTAGAAATGAATAATTTAATAGAAAGTATCAGTATAAATCAGTGCTGAATAGTTGCAGTTTCGACAGTATGGAAAAGAAGCATCAGAAGGGGAATCACAGTTTGTGGATTCCTTAAATGCATTTCAATTGTCAACAAATGTCCTTCTAAACCACTTAAAAATACTCCAAAAACTAAAAAAAAGCAAAGAATATGCTGTAGAATATGCCGTTATTGCAACACAACTCACTTACTCCTAAAAGTCCAAGTAAAGTGGAGTCTTATCTGCAGCAGAAACAAGCCAGAATATCTCGCTTCATCTTGACATCACTTAACTTTTTGTATAAATTATGATTTTAGTTTGGATTTAGTGATATGGTACGATAAATATAGATATCTGTAGTGCTTTTAACCTATTAGAGTACTGATAGAAAGTTTATGGATGCCTGCTTATTGGTGTTTTTGGTTAAACGCTGAACATTTTCTGCAGACGTTGGTGTCACACAAAGCTGTTATTGTCTCCGAACATGTTGGGATTAGTTTGTAGTTTGCTTAGTCTTCGGTGGCAGTGGGCAAGTCTGTGTCTATGAAGATTATCTGCCTTCCTCTCCGCCTGGCTGGGGATCCTGGAGGAAAGAGACAGATAAAGACACTGTGAGGGATTTTCACTGTCTGGTATCAGCTGGTCTCAGAGCTGCTGACCCCTGAGAGACAGCGGGAAGGTTCCAGGACGACGAGGAGAAGGCCGGGTCACCTTATATATAAGATCTAGTTGATCCATCACCTGGTTTCTCTCTGCTCTTATCTCTCTCTTGACCCTTTTCCATTTCAGTTTCTCTCTGTGTCTCGATCTCCCCTTCACCATCTGACACATTTTCTGTTTATTTCCATCTCAAAACTGGAGTTTTAGTCATAAAAGCACTTCTCAGGAGGCAGCGCAGGTCTTCAGGCTTCAAGTTAAACATCAGTGGATGGAGCAAAGAGCTACAGCTCTGCTGGTTAAATAATATTACACTATGGAGCTCAGTGAAAAGTACAGGAGACTGAGAGGGAAGCTGATAATATGAAGCCTGGGACTCTTTGTAACCTTTAAATGATGCAGTCTCATGCTAAATTATGCTAGTTAGCTTAGCAGACCGTTCAAAGTTGAAATGACTAAGCTAGCCTGCAGCTATGTAAGAAAGACCTTCTAAGGTTTTCATGCTCTTGAATTAATAAAGATAATAATATCTTTTAGTTTTCCACAGTGGGTTCAAAACTCTCATGAAAAATGACTGAAACGATTCATCAATTATCAAAAGAGCTGTAGATGGATCTTCTGATTATTTCTACACCCACTTATCCTGGGTCACAAGGACAATTATATTCACCTAAAACAGGGAATTTAGAGTTTCAAATCCACCTAAACTGCATGTCATTGCAATGTGGGAGGAAATGACTCGGAGAACATGCAAACTGGAAAAAACCCAGCTGGGTTTAGACCAGGCGGGTCTGAGAAGTGAAGCCAATGCTGAAGAGCCTTAAACTTGCATTCTTTCTAACAGCCAGCAGGGGGCGACTCCTCTGATATCTGATTGTATAGAAGTCTATGAGAAGATGAGCCTACTTCTCACTTGATTTATTACCTCAGTAAACATTGTAAACATGAGTTTATGGTCTCAATCACTAGTTTCAAGTCTTCTTCAATACAGCATGATGTTCATTTAGTAAATTATGGTCCCATTTAGAGTCAAATAGACCATAAAGCAGGGGATGCTTTAGGGCGTGGCTATTGACAGGTCGCTACCACGGCGTTGTCAACAACACCCTTTCACAGTGTGTTTTCAGTTCATGAAAGTTAATTATAACATTTTGGTCGCCTAAGAATGTTTTATTCGGAGTTCAGTTGCTTAGCTCCACCCGCTCGTGTCACTTCTGGTTAAAAAAAAAAACAAGATAGCGACGGCCAATATGCCAAACTCAAGGCTTCAAAACAGCAGTCCACCAACCAACGGGTGACGTTGTCCACTTCTTATATACAGTCTATGGTTTAAACTCTGGATCTATTTGCTGTAACGTGACAAAACTAATTGCTTGTATGTACCTGATCACTTAAATATATCAAGAGTGCTTTTTAACTGGACTTATCTTTATTTTACTCTATTACTATTGTTATTATTACTATTATTAATCACTTTACTAGTATTGTTTGACTGTATCTATAAGTTAGTAATCTTCAGCACATGATGCAGTTACTCTACAAGAAATTAATGTACTTTTTCATTTTGTACTGACATATAGTGATATATTATGTGGCCAAAAGTAAGTGGACACCCTTGTTCAAATACTCTATTTTTGGTCTGTGGCTCTTTTTCATGGTTTGGGTTGGACCCCTTTGTTCCAATGAGGAAAAACCTTGCTGCTACAACATACAAATATATTTTTAGACAATAGTTTGCTTCCAACTTTGTGGCCCTTTCTCGTTTGAACATGACAATGCCCCCGTTCACAATGCTAGGTCCATAAAGATCCAAGATTGGTGAGGAAGAACTTGACCGGCCTGCACAGAGCCCTGATCACAACCCCATCTTGTCCCAATCCCTATCAGTCAACATCAGTGTTGGACCTCACTAATGCTCTTGTTGCTGAATGGGAGCAAATCCCTGCAGCCAGGGTCCAAAATGTGGTGGAAAGCCTGAAACTAGAAGACTAGAGGATGTTGTAGCAGCAGATTAATGCCCACAGGGTTTTGGGATGAGATGTTCAAGAATCACATACTGTATGGGTGTCCACATACTTTTAGTCATGTATAGTGTAAAAGTCAATAACACCATTAGTTAAACTTCCCAAAGAACAAGCAGAATGGTTTTCTAATATATTTAACACTTTTTTTCTGCCATACTTTAGATACAGCTTGTTTGCAGTTGCGTGTAGCTCTTCTATTTTCTTTGTGCATTGCATGTGCAGTGCATGTGTTATGCAGCTGCTGACTTTTTTGAGTAGTTTTATCACTTTCCCCAGTGTAAATACACACTGTGAACCTGCTCAGAAATAGCATTTATGTTATTCTTTTCTTCCTCAGAGAGACGTGTTTATAACTCAAAGTTGAACCAGCTTCTCGTTTATCTCCTACACAGCACACCCACATGGTTTGGGCAGGGCAGAACAGCCACAGTGTTTGTGGTTTCTACGTCCCGCTGAGAAAGTCACAGCACAGACTGCCCCTCAACGCTCACACACACTTTCTAAAACACACACACGCTTGTATAAAGTGTAAATATAGAGCCTGACTCAGCCCCTCCTGCCCACACACAGAGGCATCAACACACAGGCCGCTTGACCCAAACAAAGACTGCACACACAGCCCATAGTGACCCCATGTGGTGAGCTACGAACACTGCAAGTCATTATTGTAGGTATCCTGCAAGTCATTATTGTAGGTATCCTGCAAGTCATTATTGTAGGTATCCTGCAAGTCATTATTGTAGGTATCCTGCAGACAGATAGTTTTGGTGTAATTTGTCCAGTTTGTGCCTCGTGACATTTTGTGCATAGAAAAATATTTTTTTTAAGAACATAAACTGTAGTTTTTAGAGATTTTATCATCATGCAAAGTAGTATTTAATTTAACAGCAGCTGAGTGTTTATAGAGAGATGGTTGACTTTATTAATCCCCAGAGGGAAATTAAATCACCATAGAAGCCAGATACGTTAAAATACAATGACAAGAGTTACATGAACAAAGCTAAAGATGGGACTAAAAATGAATAAGCATGAATAAAAAGAAAGACTAGTGCGGATATTGACTATTAGTTCGGTTGTAAATAAGGTGCACTAAGATTAATAACTTCTAGATACAGTCCAAAAATACTAGCAAAGTGATTAATAATAAGACTAATAATAGAATAGTTTAGAGTAAAATAAACATAAGTCCAGTTAAAAATCCTGATATAATTTATTTAAGTGATCAGGTACATACACGTAATCATACTTTTGTCACTTTTCCGCAAATAGATCCTGAGTTTAAACCGTAGACTGTACGTAACCCTTTGGTTTGTGGACTGACATTTTGAAGCCTCAAGTTCGGCATTTTGGTTTTTGCAACCAGAAGTGACACGAGAGGGTGGAGCTAAGTACAACTGAACACTGAATAAGACATTTTTAGGCAACCAAAACTGCTTTATGGTCTATTTGACTCTAAGTGGGACCATAATTTACTAAATGAACATCATGCTGTATTGAAGAAGACTTGAAACTAGAGATTGAGACCATAAACTCATGTTTACTGAGGTAATAAATCAAATGAGAAGTAGGCTCATTTTCTCATAGACTTTTATACAACCAGACTTATTTTTGCAACTAGAGGAGTCGCCCCCTGCTGGCTGTTAGAAAGAATGCAAGTTTAAGGTTCTTCAGCTTTGGATTCACTTCTCAGAACCAGAGGTTGCCGCCTGGTTTAAACCCGTCCTGGCCAGCTGGGGTTTTTCCAGTTTGCATGTTCTCCCAGTGTTTAAGTGGTTTCCTCCCACATTGCAATGACATGCAGATTAGGTGGATTTAAAACTCTAGATATATTTGTCTATGTGTCTAATCTACCCCCTATGACCCAGGATAAGTGGGTGTAGTAATAAAAATTAATAATTGATTAATTGTTTCAGTCATTTTTCATGAAAAATACCAAACATTTCCTAGTTTCAGCTTCTCAAATGTTAATATTTGCTGCTTTTCTTTGTCTTGAATTAGAGTAAAGTGAATAATTTTGGGCTGTGAGTGATTGTGACGGTGTTTCTCAGTAGTTTCTGATGCTTCACAAACTGAACAATTGATGGATTGATCAAGGAAACAATCAACAGATTAATCGGGCTGCAACTAACAATTATTATTGATTATACTGCAATTATTTTGTCTCTCAATCGATTAATCGTTTTTGTTTTTGTAAAATGTCAGAAAATAGTTAAAAACACCTGTTACAATTTCCCACAGCCCAAGGTGATTTATTTATTTTCATAGCTTGTTTCATTCCACCAACAGTCCTAACCTCAAAGATATCCAGTCTTCTATCATATACGAGAAAGGAAATCCTCACATCTGAGAAGCTGAACCATCAAACATTTGGTATTTTCGCTTTAAAAAATTGACTAAAACGATTTGAATGCAGGACTTATGCTTGTAATGGAGTATTTTCCCAGTGTAGTATTAGTACTTTTACTTGAGTAAAGGATTTGAATACGTCCTTATCTGTCCATGTAGACCTGATATTTATAGAGTTTCACAGTTATTTTCTGTTTTCACATGGACTGGATTTGCATCATTCACAAAGACCCGGTGATTCACTTTGTGCTTCCTCGCTGTCGTTTGGTTCTGATTTGCATTTTTCTCTGTGGACCCTTTAAGCCCGACCACGTCTGTACTGCACAACACTCAAAAGAGCTGCGTCACATATTTACAAGTAAGACGTTATCGTGGAGGATCAGTGAAATTCTGCGTTTCCAAATAATGACTATAATCAATACCCAAATTAGCTGTTGAATAGACACACCTGTACACAGAAGAGCCTCAATAAATCCTACTATTGTGAAGAGTTTTGACTCTGTATTCAACTTTAAAAAGTAAATAAACAGCAAAATATCATTCAAAAAATGTAATGGATGGAAATTGTATTGTAATAGTATTGTATTGTTGTATTATTAAGTAAGTAAAGGCAGTATGTAGAACAACATACTGTATATTTCCTTGTCTGTGAATGACTTTGTGGCAAACCAAATGATTATAAAATGAGAACATATTTCCTAATTTGATGTAATAACATCATATCTGGTTTTAATGTGGTCAAAAGAAAAGAAAGAAATATGTAAATTAAATGGTTGATTTTGAGGAAGAGGATATTCATGTTCATGTTCATATGACTATATGGCCACCTACATGTTAATCCTTGGTGACCCATCGTAGTTCGTTCTTGACGTTCTGCAGCTCTGAAAGGTTAACGGCAGGACCGGGCAGTTTCACCGCGCCCGGCAACGCCTTCTTCTCCTCTGGCGTCTGGGCGGCAGCGCAGGGCTGGTCTGGTGATTGAGCCTGAGGAGGCTGTGGGGATTAATTGATACAATTTTAAAATAGATTCATATCATTTTCTGTACATCAAGTACCGTATTATACTGTATATTGTTTGTGTTTGTGTGCAGTGATTCTTCTTTGACTACTTGAACAATGTATTAAGTTACAGGTATTAAAACTGTAGTTAAAGAGTTTACTCAGTATAACGTTACCACCAAGATGTCCCCTCTCCCTACCCGTACTACTACCTGCTAGCACTATTGGCCTACTGCACTATTCTGCCCCGTTTGGTCAAAATGGAGTAGTAGAATCTGACTTTTTGACATTTGTTTAACCTTATAAAATATTATTATAATATAATTGTATACTTTTAGACAATATATGATGTTAAGTTTGCAAAATGACAAAACAGAGAAGTCTACAGCTGGCTGGTGAGATAGCTGCAGCTAGTCTAAACTTAAGATAAATGTATCTACTCTTTCAACCTTGTTTCCTGTCCAGTTTGACTCTCTTGATAATATTACTAATCTAGTTTAGCAGAATAGCTGTAACCACCATCTCAGGCCTGAACCACCTAAAGGTTTAAAGGTTTTTGTGTCTGAAAAGACATACAATTTACAGTTTCTCTATCTGGTTTTGAGGATAATGAGCCTCAAAATTTAAAACCCCTTTTTCTCAACTTCATCCTTTCATTCAGTTCCTGCTCTCTGTGTTTGTAGTGCATATTGTCCCTCCAGGGTATCAGTAGAAACACAGAAGTGCTACAGTATATGAGTAAAGGTGGTCGTGTCTAGAAGGTAACCCCCAAATTGCGAAAACTTGCGAAAACTTGCGAGAGTTTCGCAACTTCTGGGTTACCTTCTAGACATGACCAGTAAATGTGGTGATGGTGATGAAAATGAAGTAGTAGTACATGGTGGTACATGTTTTAAAAAGTGTGTTCTCTTACTCTTAGTCGATTAGTCGACTAACCGGTTGTTTTGGTCTTAGTCGACTAAGATTTCTTTGTTTTTTATGCTTTTTTCATGCTGAATGATTTATTTTTAAGAAATTTATGAGCACATCTCTGGTAAACACAAGATTTAAAACGGTGCTTTTGTGTGATTCTTTGTGGAGAAACTCAGTTTTACAGATCTGTCGATTAAATCAACTAATCGATTAAGAATTTCTTTTGTGTGAAGGACAGCCCTACTTAAAATATTCCATTCAGATTAGTTATATATTTTATTACATATGTGTGATAGGAAGGAAAACCATAATACATTATGAATATAAAGACCTCAGAGTTATGGTAATGTGCTTCTGGTTTGCACACAACAACTAATATTTCACATTTGATAAAACTACAGAAACATGCTGGTAAATGTTTGTTTTCACTTTCTGTGTTTGTGTGTGTTTGTGTGTGTGTGTGTCCTGTGTGTTGTCTTACCTCTTCTATGTCTACTGTCTCCTCTCTCCTCTTGACAGGATGTCCCGCTCCTGGACGCAGAGCTCCCATCGGGATGTTCAAATTAGCCTGACGGACAGCGAAGAACAGCCAATGAGATACTTTAAACAAATTTCCTGTCTCTGCGTCTCTGCATGTGTGTGTGTGTGTGTGTGTGTGTGTGTGTGTGTGTCTCTATTTGTGTGTACACCTGTTTCCTCAAAACCCCTTGTTTTGATTATGACCACTACTTCCTGGTTCATCATCATGTCCTTAAAAAGGGTGTTGTGTCTTTATGAAAATGTGGACGAACACACACACACACACACACACACACACACACACACACAGAGCTCAGCGATCTGCCTGCTAACTCGATGTTCTACTGCTGCCTGCCCCCCCGACGTCCTGTCAGTATGATTTGATGTGTTTATTTTGCATTGTACTGTACTGTACTGTACTGTATTGTATATAAGCTCATATTGTACAGCTGTACAGAGAGGGAGTGCGGTGTGTGTCACAGAGGACGTTGGGTTTTATTTATTTTTTTCCAGAGATTAAGGTTTAAAGTTCTGGAAGAAATCGCCTCATCCGCAGCATGTTTGCTCAGATTCGTGTCCCTGTACTGTTGCTTCGGCTGGGGTCGTTTACTGTCTTACGCTTCGCGTGCTGTCAGCAATCATCTTCTGACATTCCAACCAAAGGTTAAAGGAATATTTCACCTTAAATTGAAAATTCGATCGTAGTTTGACATTTTAGGAAACATGCTTATTTGCTTTCTGACAGAGAGTGAGATGAGAAGTAATATGTTATAGCTTTTTTTTATGTATTTATGCTAAGCTAAGCTAAGCCAGTTGTCTCCTGGCTGTATGCTCAACAGACAGATATGAGAGCGGTATCAATCCCCTCATTTAACTCTCGGCAAGAAAATGAATTCCCAAAATGTACAAACACACACAGAAATAGCCCCTGTGCTGTAATTCCATCTGAGCCTCCCTTCATTAGTAAAATACCAGTGTGTTTGTTTACAAGTTTTAGTTCTTTAAAGGGGCACTCAAGAGATTTGGCATTGCACTTTAAAGTTAGAGGACACAAATCTAAAGAAAGAATGGTCACAGTCGATGGCGAAGAGGAAGCGATATGCTGATATGCTTTTAGTCTCTAAGCTCCAGATCGCTGGATCCTACAGTTTACATAATGCAACTATAGATAGTGTAACTTGTATGCAGTGTTGATGTTCACCGTGATGGATATCACAATTTAGCAAGCTGCAAGAGTCTGACATTAACCCTCATCCTACCAACATATTTAACATACAAGGACTACAGACTGTAAGAAACAACCATCATAGCATTAATGTTACCTTATTTCTTCTCAAAACATCATTAGTGTGCATATAATTAATGTCATCTGAAGAAAAACAACAGATTATTGTTATTTTATGAAAGTTACAGTTCATTTGCATAATGTGGACCCATGGCAAACATATCTATCAATGCTGTTTTTTACTAATTTAACTGCAATTGGGTGCCTTTCACTGCGGTCTGTTGGGACCCCAGAGGTAGGATGAGGGTTACTGGAAACCAATGGATGCCTATATAATATATATTAAAATGTCTTTTATGTAAGGTACATGTGATTTCTATTCTCCTAAATCTTCTCCCAACAGCCTTTGCAGCACACTCCATAAAGTGTTAGTAAAAGTACTCAAAAGTGGGGCCCCCTTGAGTGTTATTAAGGCTGCAACTAATGATTATTTTCATTATCAAACAAAACAATAACCGATTAAACATTTAGTCTATAAAATGACAAAAAAAAAATAGCGAAAAATGCCCCTCAGAGTCCAAGGTGTTCATCAACAGTCTAAAATCCAAAGACATTCAGTTTATATGGCGATTATAATCAAAATTGTAGCAGATTAATTTTCTGTTGTTCGACTATGGATTAACTGTTTCAGCTCTAGTTTAATTTATAACAACAAAACTTATCTTATACGTTTATTTATCATGTGTTTTGCTAGGCCTACAGCTGGTAAATAAATAAAGTGGAGTAAAAAGTACAATATTTCCCTCTGAGATGTAATAGAGTAGAAGTATAAAGTGGCATGAAATGGAAATACTTGATAACTAATTACTTACGTACAGTATTTGAGCTACTGCTTGCACAGTAATGATTTAACTGCTTCCATACTTTAGGGTGCATATGCAGCCAGAGCAGTGCTCGAGAAGGAAATGTATTATAGAAGTAAATAGTGGATTTTGGGATCCACATTGGAAACATTTGGGCACAAAATGCTTCAATTGTGCTGCACAAGCTGTTTGGAGGAAATGTAATGGACCTTTTATTGCTTGCCTTTTGGAGCTATAAAAAGATGGTGCTGGCTATTAATCTGGGAGGAGGCTCAGATGGAAGCACAGAGTGGAACTGGCTGTGTGTCGACCAGTCCCACAAACTTTAAGGGAGTTTTGAATGACGTGGGCTTTGACAAAATATAATTAATTTTGAAGGTGAACTAATTCTTCAGGAAGGAACAGGAATGTCTATATATGGATGAAAGACTGAAAACTTTAGAGCCAGCAGGGTAGTGCATGGGGGGGGGGGAAAGTGTCTTTCAATCAGTCAATCAATGCAAGGTTTGTCCCTAACGTTTAAAAGAGGTCCCCCTGCTGCAGTGTCCTTGAGCAAGACACTAAAACAAACTGAACTGATTATTGGTCAGAGAAATGTCCTATTACTATATCAGTTATTTTTTCAGCTCAAAGAAAATTCCGACAGACTTTGATTTGACTTTTTGTTGGGGTACATTTGTCGACTCTGCCACATTTTGGCAGCGACCCAACACTGTTTGATGGTTGTTTTCTATTTTATAATTGTTGGGTATAAAAGACACGGTGTCCAGAGGGGGATCCATGGAGCCATCAGCCAAGTTGAATTGTTCTGCACAGGCCATTTGTTGTTAAAGGACCATGCTGGTGTTGGTGCAAGTTTTAGCCCTTTAACCAGAAATTACATTTTCAAAAGCATTACAACTGTTTTTTCATTGATTTCCTGCCTTCCAGACAGCCCATATTTTCCATTCAATTCTTTAAGATAAGACACGAAAATTGCTGATATACGTTTTGTTTTGTTGCTTTTAAAGAGGACTTGTTATGCTTTTGTGCTTTTTCCCTTTCCTTTAGTGTGTTATATCGTTTTTTGTTCATGTAAAAGGTCTGCAAAGTTACAAAGTCCACACCAAAGGGAGTTACTCTCCCCCACAGAAACGCTGCTCCGCCTTTTCTTCTGTAACATGGTGATGTCACCAAGTAACACATTTGCATAATACCTGCCTAGCGGCTAGTTTGGCACGCCCTCAAACAAAGCTAGTTAGAGCGGAGCTGGAGCCGAGTCCGAAGAGTTTGGTTCGGTTGACCAATCACAACATGGTGGACCAGCTGACCAATCAGAGCAGACTGGGCTTTTTGAGAGGGCGGGGCTCAAACAGAGCGTTTCAGACAGAGGGTGAAAAGAGGTGCTGCAGCACAGCCAATATGAGAAAATTAAAGCATTTTTTTAACATTAAAGCATGAAAACATGTTCTAGTAGAAACCCAAAATACAAGTATGAACCTGAAAATAAGCATAATAGGTCCTCTTTAAGATCACAACATCAACATCCGAGAATCTGCAGCCAAAATCGTAATGCAATCATGTGCTACGTTAACAGAAAATCAAACCCACAACACAAACAAGTGGCAGACATTGACACCGTCAATGGGATCACGTACATTTTTATATTGTTCGCGTTTGAAAGGCTCTTAAATCATGAATTTTGCAGCTACATTAAACACACGAACAACCAGTTCCCGCTTGCAGCTGCATTACCTGAAACACTAATGATTGATTTTCATACTGTATTGATTAAATGGAAGCTAATAGCTGTCTGGAAAAATCAATGTAACAAAGATAAGGTATGCTTTTGGAAATGTTGAACGATAAGAATAGATATGGAACTTTTAAGAACGTTTTTTGATGATGAAAATGTCTATTATTTATGATGTGAATCTGTACTGCTGTTCTCGTTTGTGATGAACTTAAACTGATGGAGTGCCGAGACGAAGAGCCTCATGTTTGTACTGTACTGGTGTTTAAAAAAAGTCCTCTGTCTGTCCAGATGCCTGTCCCATGGTTAGACACGAAAATGAGCACAATGAGAGGAGAGAGAGAGAGACGATGGAAGAAACCCTCTCTGATATGCACGCACAAAGCCATTACAACACAAATACAGACGCATTTACAAACACACACAGTGATACAGACAACTCCTCATCCTTTGCCTCGCTACAACTCTGCACTAACAAAGCCTTGATACTGTATATGCACAGTCTGTATTTGCCTTTACCAATAAATACTTTAATGTGGAGACGCCTGTCATTGTTATTTTTAATAGGATTAAGAGTTTTTGTGCCATTTGATTGAAGCTTTTATCCAATTTTCTTCTTGACATATCTTACTAGTCTTGTTTTCTTGTTGTCAACAACTTTAAAATAAAGTTTTACACACATCCACACGTTATTGTGCACACAGAGGAAAATCTTTTACCTGAAGGGCCTTAACGTTGGACGAAGGTTTGGACATAATCCCCCCGGGTAAGTCCACTGACCTGGAGAAAGCACAGATCACAGACATTCAGCGTTCAGTGTGTGTGTGTGAGTGTGTGTGTGTTTGTGTTGGGGGCATTGGGACTCTGTTTCTGTGGTTTTAAAGGGCCGGGATAGCGTTTCAGTTGCTTAGCGACTCTTACACAGAGAAGCAGGTAGAGGAACTGTTCTCTGAATCATTCATGAGAGGGAGGCAGCGGCGAATGTCAAAATAAAAGTGCCTCAATTTCAGCAAGTGTGTGAGAGAGAAGCTTTGCATTGAGTGTGTAGTGATGTATAGCAGGACAAGTAGGATATCTAAATGTGTTTCTTTTACTGAGCAGGAACAGCAGTGACTGAATGGGGTTATTAATCACACAATTCAAATCTCAACAAACCACATAATCGCTCTCATTCAGGGATAATTGCATGTTAATAAGATAAGATAAGATATTCCTTTATTAGTCCCACAGTGGGGAAATTTGCAGTGTACAGCAGCAAAGGGATAGTGCAAAACACTAAAAGCAAGATACAAAACAAAAGTGAAACAAAATATGAACAATTTAAATAGAAGGAAATATAGAAATAGGAACAATACAAACAAGGGGAAATATTAAAAATAGGAACAATATATACAGTATTGACTATTACCAGACTATTAACACAATTGTACAGGTGGAAAAATGATATTGCACAGTGAGAATGAAATTTCACCTGACAATTGTGCACAGTATGAATTACACCTGAGTATTATTGATATGTTAATGATAGTGTTTGGCGATGGCCAAAAGCCAACATGGCAACGGCCAAAATGCCAAACTCGAGGCTTCAAAACCGCGGTCCACAAACCAGTGGGTGACGTCACGGTGACTATGTCCACCTCTTACATTCTATGAATCTATATCCCTAACCTTAATCTAAGTGCTTTTGTCACCTAAACCTAAAGTGCGGCATCACTTTTTGCTCGCTGTAAACACGTGCTTAAAGTTGTGAATTAAACAAAAACGCTTGCTTAGGTTTAGGCAACAAAATCATTTAGTTAGGTTTAGGGAAAAAACATCATGGTTGGGTATTAAAACTGCTACGTTTGTACTGGATGTTGTGAACACGGGACACGTCAGCATCATCTGATTGCAACGTGAAAGGGAAACTTAACGCACGGGACACGAACAGTGGTCTCCTGGATGAAAGCCCTGTGTTTGTTGGACCCTATGCTTTGCAGGCAAAACAGTCACTGTTGTGTTTTTGATTGTCTAAATTCTGTAGGTTTCTGCTGAGATTGTTCCTCTCTGACAAAATACTTAAATCTAGATTATCTTCAGCATTAATGTATAACAATCCTGCACAAAGTATCTGCTAGAATCAGCTACTAGAAATAAACAAATTTAGTCTCCACCTCTTCAAGACAAATCTAGATTATCTTCAGCATTAATGTATAACAATCCTGCACAAAGTATCTGCTAGAATCAGCTACTAGAAATAAACAAATTTAGTCTCCACCTCTTCCTCATTTCATCCCAGCCTGTTTTCTGTTACTTTCTACTTCCTCCCTCCCTTTACACATCAACACTGACCCAAGTGGTTCCTAATCGTAGAAGTTTCCATGGCCTATTTATCTTATCTACGAGTGGCTCAGAGCAGAGTAGAGGACCAAAGAAACGCAGTGAGTCCCAGACCCTCCGGCTGCTGCTGCTGCTGCTGCTGCTGTGTTCGATGGCAGCCCTTAGATACCGTTGCTAGGCTGCTGTTTGTGCAACAACATACAGTAAGAGCTTTGCTGTCCTTGACATGAGAGCAAAAGCTTGGACACCCCAAAATACACAACCACGGACACACGCACACACATGTGCTTACACAACGGGATGATATTTATGTTGGCCGTGAGTAGCAGCTGCCCGATGACGCAACGCCGCAAAGCCTCACAAACCCTTTCACTTTCACACGTGCACACTCACACTCGCTCATAACCACAGGTACAATTGTTCTTTATACTTTAAAGTATGCAAATCTTCAAACACTAAAACCTCGGTGCAGACACCTAACAAAAAAGGCTCTTTGAGGTATGTGTGTGTGAGCAGGCAATTAGCTTAGCTTAGCATAGAGAAGCAGGGTCAAACAGCTAGTCATGCATTGCCAGTGTTTGCTGTACTATAAGCTAATCATCTCCTGGCTTTAGCTTCATATTTGGCATACAGACATGAGAATGGTGCCATTCTACAGGCTATAAGCATCTTTCCCAAAATGTTAAACTATTCCTTTAAAGATTAACACTTCAGTATATATATAGAATATAAGAATTAAAGTTACTTTTTGTAAATAATAGGACGAAATCAATGCTCTGTTTCGTCAAAACAAATCCAAATAAGAGTTCAGCAGGTTGAGCAGGTTATTGGAAACTTCCAGACTGTTCCTTTAAAAAACTACAAAATGAATGCATGAATGAATACTACAGTAACGGCCTACCTACCATTCAAACACACAAAACAAAGCAGATCTAACTTACCTGTTGATGACACAACACTGTATCTTCTAATGCTTGAAACACAGACTTCTAGGACTTCTCTGGCTTGTTCACCTACACTTTCTATCCATCTCACACACTTGTTTCTTTGCTACTCTCCATATCTTTTTCTTTTTCCTTTCTTCTTCTCTCCGCCCTCTCTCCTTCTCTCTATCTCTCCCTCTCTCCCTGCCTCGTAAGTGGTGGAAGGATTCCTCTCATATCTGGGATTTGTTCTCACTATAAATAGAAGAGTGATACACAGAAGGGACCTGCTTTCTATCCACACACACACACACACACACACACACACACTCTTAGACACACATGGACACGCAGAGTGACGGACCAAAACATTGTCAAACAGTAGCACCGAACACTTGGATCTCTTTACTTTTAACATCTTTTTAAGGTTTTTCAAAGTAGAGTTATAGTAAAATGTTATGATGACTAAAAGAGTTTATCTGCAGGACCAAACTTCATTCAAAGATTAGAACATTTAAGCATGAAACACTGTCTGCTTATATGATATTCACACATGTTTTTAATGACAAGTATGATCCCTGATTTGAACATCTTTTTAAAGTTTTCAAACTAGAGTTATGGTGAAATGTTCTGATGACTAAAATAGTTTATCTGCAAGACCAAACTTCATTCAAAAATTTAGCATTTAAGCATGAAACACTGTCTGCACATGATTTTCAAATACATGTATGTTTATAATGACAAGTATGGTCCCTGATTTGAACATCTTTTTAAGGTTTTCAAGCTTAGTTGTTCCAGTGAGGGACATGATTTACCTGCTAGACCAAACTGCATTCAAAACATGGAACATTTAAGCATGAAAAACACAAAACTGTCTGCTTATATGATATTCACAGATGTTTATGATGACAAGCATGGTCCCTCATATAAAGGTTTACAAGCTTTAAGATGTTCTGGTGAGGTAAATACTTTAACTGCTAGACCAAACCTCATTAAAACAAATGGAACATTTAAGAATGAAACACTGTTTGTTTATATGATACTCACACATGTTTATAATGACAAGTATGGCAATTTTTGGCTGCATCTTCATCAAACCGTGACACATGAGTCCTCAAAACACTCCTCCTAGTCTTAGTGACTAAAATGGCTCTGCCCTATTTCTGTTCTGGCACTCAAACACACTCATACACACACACAGAGGTGCTGTTATATCTACATGTGTACACTGATGTGCATCCACAGGCTCAGAGGGGAAGAGTGATCTCACAGAGTCAAAGGTGTGTGTGTGTATGTGTGTATGTGTGTGTGTGTGTGTGTGCTCTCTTACCTCCTGTCGTGCGTGGCTGCTCTGCCCTGCCTGCGCTCTCTCTGAGGTCCTCTTCGGCTACCTGACCTGTTTCCTCTCGTCCTGATTGGCTCGGAGAGACACGAAACTCCTCCCTGAGAGGAATCCGACCCATCATTAGACAAGTAGAATGAATTTTCATCCTGGTGTGTGTGTGTGTGTGTGTTTCTCTATATATGTGTTTTCTCATCTGTTTCTATATATTTGAAGTCTTTTGGAGAGTGTGTATGTGTGTGTGTGTGTGTGTGTGTGTGTGTGTGTTTCCACCTACCTTTCTCTCAGGACTGTACTCAACTTTTCCTCAAATGGAGTTGTCCATCTTCATGGCATCAAAGCACAGTGATGCTATATGACACTAATCTACTGTGTGCCCAGGTAGTAAAATGAGCAGACTCAAACTGCAGGCTTGCTATATATTTCAGCCTATGCAAATACAGGCAACACACACACTGGTCCTACCTGTTGGCGAAGGACAACCCTTACCTTTTAAAGACAAACACCATCATCCCTGAATGTGTTTATTGTACTGAGCAGCATGCTACAGCTGAATGGCCTTTGTAGGTAGCTGAAATTCGCAGGCAGCTGTTTAGTTGGCAGCAAATAGGATGTTGGAGGCCACATGCAGACATGAGGGCATCTGTCCTGTTCGTCTGCTCAAGCTGCTCATGTTGTT
Source organism: Sebastes fasciatus (assembly GCF_043250625.1). NCBI lineage: Eukaryota > Metazoa > Chordata > Actinopteri > Perciformes > Sebastidae > Sebastes > Sebastes fasciatus. The sequence goes on along the minus strand of NC_133815.1, from coordinate 4,920,333 downwards.
GCACCACCACGGAGAAAAAGCCACAAATATTTCACTGTGGTGGAGAGCATTTGCTAGACTGACTGATAATTAGTAAACACATTTGGTTTTGGTGGCTTGTCTGCACTTTTGTAGCATACGTGACATGTTAGTGTGCAGAATTGACCTTTAACCTCAGAGAAAAAGTGACTTCCAATCATTTGTAGTGTGAATAAAACATGAATGCTGACAAGCTGTAGACTCTGTGTGACACTGAACTGTGGCGTTATCGATGTGAAATGCATTAACACACAACGTTTTATCCTCCTCCTAACAGTTTTATTTTCCCTTGCTCACATTTATGACTTAATGAGTCAGACCGGGAGCTTGTTTCCTCTTCGTATCTGAGTCAGTGCCATCGACATTTATTGGTGTCCTTTTACCCTCCTGGCCTTTTGCTAGGATGAAATCCTATATCCAGACTCACGCTTTTATTTTTCACTGCTGCAGCTCAGCCAAAGTCTGCAAAGCCTGATCAATTATTCTGTGCTCCATTTTAAGGGCTAGTGCTGCCTTCAGGTCTCTTGGTAAAGTCAAGTAGCAAATATATACCCTTTCTTTCTTGCCAGTGTCATATTGTCATATTTTGTGTTAGCTGTTATTCTAGAAACAAAATACAGCATGACAACAGGAGGATGAATAGTAGAAAATATACAATTCTGACCCACAAAAATCAATAATGAACAGAGTAATGATATAAACATACTGTAAAATAAAACGCATATATAAACAGAGAGAATATGTGATGATAAAATACATCATTTACCATTACTTTTTGGCACCGCTTGCTGGTTGAAACAGATTAATTTAAATTTTCACACAATCTTTAAACTGCTTTATTAATGTAATAACTTCATTTTACAAGCTTGCAATTTTAAATTGCACACCCCAGAGTGATTTCTCTGTCCACAAAGACACATACATCAACTTAGCTTTCTTGTATTTTACATTGGAACTGCACTTTGGCTATTCTAATTTACGTCAAATGCCTCCTAATAATGCAGAAGAATACAAAGCAAAGAAATAACTTGATTTTTAGATTTCAGAAATTTTTAATTAGCAGATTTTATCAACTTTTCTTCGGCTTTCAAGTAATAATTTCCACATTTCCCACACTGAACTTGAAGGCGCATAACGCGCATAAAACTGGGACAAGCAAGAATTCATATTCATAAAATGAGAAAGCATAAGATAAGATAAAACTGTATTAATCCCGAGAGAAATTACTGTGCAGCAGTTGCAATACAAAGTGGGAAATATAGTGGCAAATATAGGAGTGCAAAAATAAAAAGTCTAAGATAACAATAAGGTGCAAATCCAAAATATATAACTGCAAACTGATGTCTGGCATACATAAAAAGTGTCTGGAATAATGTATTTTTGGTATGTAACTGTTGAAGAAAATAAATAAATTAAAAGGGATTCAAATTATGTAAATCAGCCCAGTATAGTATGTCATTCTTACAGATATTTTCCTAGAAGAGAAGTTCTCTAGTTCACCACCAGGTGGCGGAAGCTCTCTATTTGACTGCCTATAAAAAAAGAACAGAAGAAGAACCACCACATGATTGTACTGATACACTGCAGGAATTACAGCATCCAGAGGAATCACCTTTTACTGTCACTAAGGAAGGCAAAACATCAGGACTTTACATTGTCAGGTCTATTGGGGAATACAGCAGATAATATATACTGTGAAAGTATTCAGTTTTTAAGAGAAACTGATTTAGTTAAATAAATTAATCTAGAGTTTTCCTCATTATTATTATTTTTATTGTTTTATTTATTTTATTTATTTTATTTATTTTATTTATTTTATTATAGTTTGTTTCCTGCCAATCCACTGCTCCACACTCCAGTCCAGTAGGTGGCTGTAATGCACCTATAAGCTGGTTTGCAATAAACCTTAAAGAAGAAGCACCACCACCAGGAAGTGTGTCGCACAGAGCCGACCTGCTGACGGTTCTCTCCATCCAGAGCATCGCTCCAAACAAACCTGCTTCTCATCATATCTAATCTAAAATGTTAATGTTTTGACATCATGTGTAACCTTGACTAGCTGCATGATGGAGACGGTTCAGTCTGGTTCCTAGTGTCCTCATAGAGAGTCCTCTGATGCTCCATCATGATCCCTGTTCCTCTGCTGGTGGTTGTGATGGGAGTCTGGTGTGTTGTCTATCTGGCCGACACACTGCTGAAGGTAAATATACATATATGTTCTTGTTATTGGTGTTAAATAAGCTGTCAGCTAACTAATGCACATGGAGAAAATGAGGCCTGACATGTGTTTAGATTGGTTCCAGCTGTGCAGCAGCTAACACATTTACATGTTTACAGATGCAGATAGCTTTATTAAATAATATTCTAATATTTTGAGATACCTTTTTCTTTCTTTTTAGAGCTGTTGGCTGTAAATATCGAAATTAAAATGCTTGAATTTTTTAGTTTACGTGCAATGAGTCTAGAATATATTAAAAATATTTTACTTTCTTAAATAACTGATGGAGAATATTTAACTTTTTCACCATATTCTTAATTGTTTGAGCTGCACCTGTACACAATCATCAATGAACACAGTATAGGTGGCATATGGGGAGGTGCAAGATCAATAAAAGTACAAGAATAAAAACATTTGCAATAAATAGAAGAATAAAAACAAGATGAGATAAAAGAATAAATAGAATAAAGTGCCAAGAGTATTGCACATTGCAAATTTGCAAAATTCCAGGAATGTACCTTAATTGCAGACACGGACAACCATTATATGGTTAGTGCAAAATAACTTTACATTCAAAGTAAATAAAACATTTTTGTTTTACGACTGTTTACGACTTGAGTTGGCCTTTTAAAGTGTTTACTGGAAGCAGGATTGGTCAATTAATTGTAAATAAAACATGATAGTAACAAGCAAATTGGATTCACAAAAGTATAGTACTAGCTATAGCTATCAAATTAGTGTTATTGTCCTACCTTGTCCATCACCAGTGGAAGATGTACTAAATGAATAAATCACTAATTATTAAAGGTACAGTAGTGTGTAAGATTTGGCAGCATCTAGTTGGTCAATATTTTGCACATAACATAACAGATATATTTACATATTTTTTTATAATTTGTATTTCTTGACATTTACAGTGCAGTACTTGCTTTTTATCTTTTTTATTTTATCGTAGTATGTTTATTGTTATGCACCAAAGTACCATAGCAAATTCCTATTAATATGAGTTGGTAATAATAAACATAATTCTGATACTGATATCAAACTGTGATATATTGTATGTAGCTGCCTGTGAAGCTAATAGACTGAAAATAACTGGTTGCCAATATATAGATATAGTTTTGGTTCTAGTTGTGATTGATTGTTCTAGTATCCACATCAAGAAATGCTTCGTCAACTGTCCCAAAAAACATACACAAAAGAATTAAAGGTCCCATATTATGCTAATTTTCAGGTTCATACTTGCATTTTGTGTTTCTACTAGAACATGTTTACATGCTGTAATGTTCAAAAAACCAACTTTATTTTCCTCGTACTGTCTGCCTGAATATGCCTGTATTTACCCTCTGTCTTAAACGCTCCGTGTTGGTGCATTTCAACGGAATTGCGTTGCTAGGAAACAGCTTGGGTCCATGTGTACTTCCTGTCAGCTGATGAAATTCATATACACTGCAAAACAGGAAATAAACTGGGACACATTTAGAATGTTTACGTTTAAATCTGTGTCAAGGGTCTAAATATTGTATATTTGTGACATCACGAATGGGCAGAAATCCTGACAGCTTGTTTCAAATGCAGAGTTTCTGAATACGGGCTGTGTGTATTTCCCTGTGGATTGAGCGTTTCGATACTTGCACAGTATTTTTTATAGGACTTAAGCCTGCTTTATAATAAAAAAAAACATCAAAATCTCACTTTTTTATAATATGGGCCCTTTAAAGGTACAGTGTGTAGGATTTGGCAGCATCTAGTTGGTCAGTGTTTTGCAAATTCATGCATAAATCAGATATATTGTACATATTGTTTATATATTTTTTCTTTTCATTGTCAGTTGTTCTATTTTGTTTATGTTTCTTGACATTTACAGTGCAGTACTTGCTTTTTATCTTTTTATTTTATCATAGTATGTAATACACATGATCCTGATTCTTCAGATTCTGATATCAATATGTGATATATTGTATGTAGCTGCCTGTGAAGCAAATACACTGTCTGACAATATATATAGGTATAATATAGGTATAGTTTTGGCTCCAGTTGGGATTTACTAGTATACTTCTTTGTCCCAAAAAACATACACCAAAGAATTAATGTCACTCTGCAAATGAATGCAATGATGCAGTGGAAATTATTGTGCTTTTTAAAGACCAAAACATATTTGCGAATATAACTACAATGCCAAAAATGTGACCAATTTCTACAGACTACAAGGTTATAGTCCATCACGTTGAACATTCTGTTGCTAATAGCAACCACATCTGCCAACGTTCCATAGCAGTTTAGCTGACATCGCTGACGTAAATCCACCGTTTTTGTCATATCTGTGACCACAGATATAAAACAGTTTAATATATATGTCTGTGACCAAGCAAATAATGACAGGCATCTTTTATCTCCTCATCGTAGCCTCCTTGGAGCATCATCAGTACACGTACTATAGCTGTTTTGTGATTAAAGGAACAGTGTGTAGCATTTTGTGAGATCTATTAGCAGAAATGGAATATAATATTCATAACTATGTTTTCATTAATGTATAATCACCTCGCAATATTACGAATCATGTTCTGCTTCTGATTGCCTTGCCATGATATTCTTACCCTTATCATAACCAAATCTCACTCATCATGCCTAAACCTAACCAATCCAAACAACGAAGGCAGTGAGCACTAGCCAATCAGAAGCAGAGTAGGGCTGGTCATGTCTTTGCTATAGCACGATTCGTAATTTAGCGAGCGGGTCTTCTTCAAGGAGTCAGCCATGTTGTTCCTTGTTTCTACAGTAGCCCAGAACAGACAACAGTAACGCCATGACGTAGTTTATCCACCAGAGAACACTGAACAAATTTATTTTTCAACTGTAAAATTCAACTGTGAAAGTGTCACACTCTGTATAAACCTTGGTCACAATTCGTTGACACTCAAATTTAAGGGATCCTCATCAAATATGTGTGTCTATATAAAAAAAGAAAACATGTTGGCCAATATATCATTAACAGATATTTTAAACTCTCAAATATCAATATTGGTGTCAAAATTCCAGTATCTGTTGGGCTCTAATCACACCCATTATCACACTCAACTCCAGGAATGCATTTATTTGGGTATTGCACTTTTAGATACTGTAACTTTTCTTTTTCCCACAGTCGTTGTCGACATATCGGATCAGCTGGGAGTCATGGCTGGCGAGTCGAGGGCTGGCGTTGTCTCCTTTCCATTTGAGATGGCAGACCACCATGTTCAACCGGCTGTTTGCGTACTGCGCCCGCATCAACCCCCGAGCCCAGTTCCTGTGGTGAGGACTGCTGTTTAAATAATAAACTGCACTTTGCACTGTTTACCTGCTCATGAAGGTAAACAACATCTTTATGGAAGATTTCTCAGTAGGCCAACTTAAGCTCATTGATTATTAATGATTTAATATAATGCACTTTTTATTTCTTTTATTATTCACTTATACAAACAGAAAATGAAACAGATCTGATTAATAATTAATTTTTAAAATAATAATACATAATAATTAAATTTATTTTTTAGGGTAAACAGAGATTTTTTAAAATAATAATATGACTTTCTGTATTGAAAAATGGTAAATGGACTTGGACTTATATAGCGCTTTTCTAGTCTTCCGACCACTTAAAGCACTTTAAATAGAATAAGTTAAGATATAAATATTGTTTCGGAACCAGTATAAGTGCCAAAGTACCTGTATTAATTACATCATCGTCATTTTTATCTCTCCTCATCACTTACTGGGCCAGTCCACCAAAATCTTGATATATCTTTTACACCCTTGCTTTGTTTCCTTTTCCTATGCGTGCAAGCTTTTATTTTGTTTTCAGATAAACGTATTACATTTATAGGGTAACTTATAATGGAATAATCATCACTTAAGTCCTTATAAACAATGCATGTTTTATGCTCTGTTTATTTGTCAGCGAAACGCAGCGGTGTTCCTGCAAAAACAGAGAAATAGATGTCAGAATAATTTGGTGTTCAGGGACTCTATACTCCCTGCAGATGCTAATGTTTCACTCAGCTGTCCAAGATAAATGTATCACATTTATAGGGTCACAAAGTACGACCAAATGAAAATGATTGTACTATTTTATCAACTTCATCCCTCCCAGGTTCAACTGCGGTCTGGTGTTTGGTGTAGTTGCCATGGTGGGATCAGTGGTGCTGCTGACAAAGACGCTGCAGCAGACGCTCGCTCAGATGACCTCCGACAACCCTCGGATAGGAGAACAGCAGGCCCTGCAGGTGGTGGTACGTACACACCCGACTGGGTGGAATTGTAAAGCATTGTTTATCTCTTCCCAGTGTAAAGGGTTCAGAGATTAACGAGAGTTCAGAGCATAAATGTCCTTGAAAGTTCATACAAAACCTGTCATATTCAAATGAGGGGGCGAAAAAATGCCCCCAATTATGAGAAGGGCTCTTATTTAGCATTTTTCACTGTTCACTTTTTATTCATTGAGGTGTCAAATAGCCGTGCATTAATGTGAGCGCTATCCCCAGCGGACCACTGTAGGTGATTCATGGGAAGCTATTAGTTGGCCATTTATAACTGAGCATTCAGCCCGGAGCTAATGCACCACACTGCCAGCGGAGGAGGAAAATGCAGCTTCAGCCAAACATGACACAATTAATATGAAGAGTGGAAACAAAAAAACTGAGAGGGGAAGAAGATTTAAATACATCTCGGTGATAAATGTTGTGTTTATTTGCCAAAGGTGCAATGCAGATATATACATCATAGTTTAATAACATTTCCTCCTAGGAACGGATGAAAGTGCCCATAAAAATCACATCAAATAGCCAAAAAATCCATAAGAGAAGTTGGTATTTCACCCTAAAGATGACTGTTGGTGTTCATGTTGTGTTTCTGTATCAGTCTCAGTCGGGTGTTGCTTTTCTTTTTTTGGTCTGGGGCGTGTCTTTAGGTCCCTGGTGTCAATCTGCCCACCAGTCAGCTGGCCTACTTCTTCATCGCCCTGCTGCTCAGCGGAGTTATACATGAGCTGGGCCACGCTGTGGCAGCATTGAGGTAAAACACACACGCACCATAACACAATCTGTTACCATGACAGCCGACAGAGTAAAGAGCATCCAATGGCCATTAAGATGTGGGACTATGTAAAGTAGTTTTTTAAAGGGTATATAGATATTTTCTATTTAAGATGTATAAATCAAGATATTTTTCAACCTGGTTTGGTGTCATTCTGGTCCTTATGCGAGTACCTTACACACTTAACTTTTCCTAATATATGTGTGTTTGAGTCTGAGCATATGGCTGCTGCATTTAACTGGACGTTAAAGGGATAGTTCGGGTGTTTTGAAGTGGGGTTGTATGAGGTACTTATCCATAGTCAGTGTATTACCTACAGTAAATGCCGGTCGGCACGCACCCAGTTTGAAGAAAGAGACAAGAGTTACCGCGAGGAAGCAAAGCAATGTACTGCTGTGGACGGGGGCAGCAGCAAAACGTATTTTAGCCACCTAAAAAAATCAATATCAGTTTAATTGTACACTATATTTAGAATATTTTCGCCGGTTTACCTTGCCGTGAGTCAGCTATACAGTCTTATGTGTCCCACAGGGAACTGAAGCCATTATTTATGCCCAAAGCAGCCAGTCTCCATAGGGAAAAAACAGTAATTTTACCTCTCACAACACGCTGCTGAAGCAGAGGTAGACCAGCATTCCTGTGTTCTTTCAATGGAGCCTGGTGTCTTTTTGCGAGAGTGTAGATGAATACAACCGCTTCAGTTCCCTGTCAGAAAGAGCTGTCTGATGGCAAAGTAAAGCGGTCAAAATATTCTAAATATAGCGTACCCTTAAACTGATATTGATTTTTTTAAGTGAGCCTTTCTTTTAGGTGGCAAAATCACATTTTGCTGACAGCCCCGTCCACAGCAGTACATTGCTTTACTTCCTTGCGGTAACTCCTGTCTGTTTCTCCAAGCTGGGGGCGTGCCGACCGCCATCTACTGTAGGTAATACACTGATGAGAATAAGTACCTTATACAACCCCACTTCAAAACTATTCCTTTAATCTTTTAGCATCTGATGAGGTATGTGCTTAAAGCCCCTAAAAACGTTGCGTCAAATCTTTCTATAAGATTAAATAGTCATGCTTTAATAAGCTTTGGCAGAAAATAATGTGTACATGTAGGATCCCATCACTCATAACATAACTTTTCCAGGGACTTTAATGTGGTGTTTTTCTCTTTTGGACCTCTTTTAATGTGTAATATTTTTCTCCCCCCGGCAGGGAGCAAGTGCGAGTAAACGGCTTCGGCATCTTTGTGTTTGTGGTGTATCCCGGTGCGTTTGTGGACCTCTTCACCACACACCTCAACATCATATCACCCGTTCAGCAGCTCCGCATCTTCTGTGCCGGTAAGACAAACTTTTTTTTATCCGGAGATGTTTTTGATCACTCCTTATGGCAGAGATGATTGTTTTGCCAGCTAATGTGATCACAGCTATTAATCACCATTATTACAAGCATTTTGTTAAACACTCATTTCTGTTTTAGCCAGTGAAGGTCGCCCTGAGGTCATTTATTTCTGAACACCAGACAGCTGCTTCACATCAAATCATTTCACTCCGCAATTAAGGAAATTAGATTTTAATTAATTGATTGGTGGAGCTTACAGTTATTCACGCATGAATGATGTCTCCTACGAGCCACCGTAGGAGTCAGTTTAAGGCTGACTATTTTCAATGCGGTCTGGTCAAGAAGAATATTGCCAGTTTTGATTAGAAAGCAGTCAAAAGGGCAGTTTAAAGCAGCAGAAAATAATGCTCTTATGATTCAAATTACTGCAAAAACAATATTATATAAACTCAACAATCGAGTTAAAAGAAAAGAGACAAAAGGGGCAGTTCTCTCTTTCTCTGACCGTTTCTAGCAAAGGAAAAGAGTGATTACAGAGGGGCAAATGTGTTTATATGCTGAGGTTTGGTATGACGTGTAGTAAAATCCACCCTGATGATGAACAAAATGCTGCTAGAAATCAATCAAAAGGCAAAAGACGCCCACTTTGAAAAGTTAATTTCCTACTTTGAACTATATATCCTCTATGTTCATTATGAATTATGCTGTAAGTTTGTTAAAGGGGCCAGTGTGTGGCATTTAGGGGGATCAATATTGATGCGATACAGGTCATTTCATATCTCGATAACGCCATATATCATGTTTTCTGGTAATTCAAATAAATATTCAGTATGAGTATTTTCACAATATCTCTATATATGCTTTCATCACGAAATGATTCCACTGAAAGACTATAAATTATGATATTGAATTATAAATAATAATAATTACACGCTTGGCACCAAGGGAGAAATTCAGTTGGTTGCAGTCTGCAACCTCACCGCTAGATGCCGCCACATCCTACACACTGCACCTTTAAAGTCATGTTTAAGTTACTTTGGTGTTTGTAATCACTAAAGCTAACACACTTGCACTAAATCTAAGGCGCTAATTGAAACTAATTTGACGGTTTATAAAGGTTTTGTACTGATTCATGTCAGTTTTACTGTTGCTAATGACTTGTTATGGTCTACTATTGTGATTAATATTCCATACACACATACACGATGTATACCTACAATGTTTATACAACTGTTTAAGACACTGAGCATCAGTAACGTTATGTGTGGAATTAAAATCCCTGCTATCATAACTGGATAATCGTTATAAATATTATGCTCCTTGTCAGTTTACTTATCAGGGAAACACTGTGTGGTATTCCTGCACAAACAGGGACATGGATGTCAGGATAATTTTGTGTTTAGAGACTCTAAACTCCCTGCAGATGCTAATGTGTCACTCAGCTGTCCAAGCGTGTGAGAGCATGACACTTTAATGAAAAGGCACCATTACTAAACGGTGCTTTCCTCGATGCTGTCAGGAGCCTTCAGAGGGCAGTGAAGAGCTGCTGTAAAAACCATCTGTATCTTTAACTAGATACTATTCCTCCAGGCTTTTTTCTTTTGCTTAATGTGACAAGAAAATAACTCTGGTGGCGACTGCAGGCACCAAACTGAGACGTCCAATCAAGTCGTATGACGATGCAGAGAGAGGGAGAGAGAGAGAGAGAGAAGGATGCTATTCCCATCAGGGGAGTGGTGACATAACGGCATGCTGTGTTTATTTTTCTGTCTCTCTCCACGGCGGAGATCTCTCGGTACGCAGGGGGCTCTCGCTCATAACATGTTTATTATTTATTCCTGCAGAGATTAGGTGGTGCAACTTTAATAGTTTGTTTACTGTATAAAGTCAATATGGATAAATACATATGCACCCTTTAGGCCTGGAATTAAAATCTTATAAAACATTCTGGGATTTTTTTTTTTTCTTCCCAAGAGACACAAAATTCCTCAAGCTATCTTCAGCTATTAATTTACTCCTCACCAGAGACTCTGTGTAGCCTGCTGCTTGATGTAGCTGTCACCACGTTTGAATAATGGCTTTGCATGTTCAGTATGTTAGAGGAAATAAGACCTAAACTTTGTGCCTTGACCTCATCAAGCAATTGGACGTTTCCTCGTGTGGTTTTTGGGGAGACTGTCTTTTTGCATGGTATAGACGGCTATTTTTAGTGAGCAGCGGTTACCGTTCTGCCACGACGACATCCTACAGTCTGAATATGTGGAGAACATGCAAAACGGTTGTTGCAACATCGAGTATCCAGACTCTAGTATACAACCCTGGTGTTGCTGTTGGCTTTTCAGTAGCTTCAGTCTGGAGGTTGATGAGGTTATATTTGAGAAGTTTAAATCCTTTTTATCCCTCTTTGTACTTAAAGGGATAGTTCTGGTGTTTTGAAGTGAGGTACTTATCCATAATCAGTGTATTACCTTCAGTAGATGACGATCGGCACGCCCCCAGTTTGGAGAAACAGACAGTAGTTACTGAAGCAAAGCAATGTATTGCTGTGGATGGGAGCAGCAGCAAAATGTATTTTAACCACCTAAAAGAAAGGCCCGCCTAAATAAATCAATATCAATTTATTTGTATGCCATATTTAGAATATTTTTGCCGCTTTACCTTGCTGTCAGACAGCCGTTTCCGATGGGAAACTGAAGCGGTTGTATCCATTTATGCTCTCGCCAAATTCCACCAGACTCCATTGAAAAAAATAGTAATTTTACTTTGCAGAACACGGGAGTTGCTGGTCTACCGCTGCCTCCATCTGTTAGTTTGTTTGTGCTATTGTGTGACTTTGGTGAATTCGAACAAACCAAAGTCACACAGTAAAACAAACAAACTAACTGATTTAGGCTGCGGTAGACAAGCATCTCCTGTGTTCTGTGAGGTAAAATTACTGTTTTTTTCAATGGAGTCTGGCAGCTTTGGCGAGAGCATATTTCAAGGCTTAAGTTCCTTGTCGGAAACATAGACTGTACAGCTGACTCACGGCAAACTAAACCAGCGAACATATTCTAAATATAGCCTAAACTTAAACTGACATTGTCTTTTTTTAGGTGGTTCTTTCTTTTAGGTGTCAAAAATACATTTTGTTGCCGGCCCCGTCCACAGCAGTATATTGCTTTGCTCCTGTCTGTTTCACCAAACTGGGGGTATGCCATTCGTCATCTACTGTACCTCATACAACCCCACTTCAAAACACCCAAACTATCCCTTCAAGGACATTTCAGGAATAATACATTCTTCAATAAAGTAAGTTTAAATGTTTCTGTTTTCTTTCTCTAGGAGTGTGGCACAACTTTGTCCTGTGTGTGGCAGCATTAGCCTTCCTCTTCCTGTTGCCCATCTTGCTGTTTCCCATGTACTCCACCGGCAACGGGGCGTTCATCACCGAGGTCGTCCAGGTCAGTGCAGCAAGTTTTTAAATATCTGTCAATGTTTTTTTTATTTAAGCAGAATTTTAATAAGCAATTTTTGATGAAAAAAAGGCAGAAAATGTTTTTTTCAGTCTCTCAAATATGGAGATTTCCTGCTTTTCTCTGTTTTTATATCATATTAAACGATCGATAATGAAAATAATGGTTAGTTGCAGCCCTATGTCTGTCTAAATATTGAACGTAGTGAGTCACATTTACATTTACTCTGTATGGTATATTTTATTTCCAGACTGACCTTTGTGCAACAAAATGTAATAATCATTACTTTGTCAGTGCTAAAGTCACTGCTTCACTATAGCATGTTTTCCAATATCACTGTAATTAATAACCTTTATTTGTGTGGGCGAAGTCGGCGGGGCATGAATTATTTTCACGTCATCGCCTTCTGCACATTCATACAGTCAGTCATTCACACAGCCACAGTTGGCTGCTGAAGGAGTTTGGTGTTGATTGCTCAAGGACTCATTGGCAGTAGTGAGGGAAAGTGTATTTGTCAATCTCATCTCCACCCAGATTTGTCTGGCTATTGCAAGACATAAAACCATCAAATTATGTTTTTTTTGACCCCACTTGAACCAGTTTTTATATCCGTCTTTGTCTTTGGACCAGGGCTCTGCGGCTGACGGTCCCCGGGGTTTGTCAGTCGGGGACATAGTGACCGGGTTGGAGGACTGTCCCGTCAGGGGAGTGGAGGAGTGGAGCAGCTGCCTGTCTCACCTCTCTCACACCCCACAGACAGGATACTGTGTCCCCGCCGCCAGCCTGCAGCCCAGCTGGGCCCACGGACGAGGTGAGTGTGATGTTTATGCAGTGACAAAAACAAGTGTAATTTAAAGAGTCAGTGGTGCGCCTCTGCAATAGACACTTACTCACTGTTTATAATCAGAAAAATAAATAAATTATTGATTTTATTAATTCAATAACAACTCACTGTGAAAATGTAACCAAGTAATTCGTCTCCTGCTTTTAACATATCATTTTTTGTATTTTTGCAAAATCCTCAGTGTGCCGCCTAAAAGTTGAATCAGGTCAAACCAGCAGAGCAGCAGCGGGAGCTGTGATTGGCCAGCTGTAAGATGGAGTCATGTGTGAGGTCAGAGCTCAACAGCTGGCCAATCAGAGCTCCTGTTGCTTCTCTGTGGTCTATCACTATTCCAGTGGCAGACTTCATAATTTAGCGATAAATGCCAAAAAATGTTAATGTCTTCATCAAAATATTATAATTTCATGTAGAGCTTCAATGATGAGTTGATTAGTGGATCAACAGAACATTAATCTGCAAATAATTTGATCATCAATTAATCATTTCAGTCAATTTTTCCAGCAAAAATGCCAAGTATTCTATTCTGCTTTCAGCTTCTCAAACGTGAGGATTTACTATTTTTCTTTGTCATATACGACAGTCAGTTGAACATCTTTAGGTTTTGTTTGTTTAGTTGGACAAAACAAGCAAATTCAAGGCACCTTTTTACAATTTTTTATTACATATTATGTTTTTGGGTTGTCCTAACGACCGTCCGTACCAGTCTTGTGAACACGATATCTCAGGAACGTCTGGAGCGAATTTCTTCAGATTTGGCACAAACGTCCGCTTGGACTCAAAGACGAACTGGTGATCAAAGGTCACTGTGACCACACAAAACATGCCTTTTGGCATATGCTAATTATGACAATTTCACACAAATGTCTAACAGGATAAAATGATGAGGTGTTGACATTTCGGACAGACATGGATGTAAACTGCAACTTGACTGGTTGAAGGAGGCATTCAACCACGAGGCGGTGTTTCTAGTTTACATTTTATACACCAAATGATTAATCAAAATAATAATTTGCAGATTAATCGATAATGAAAATAACTGTTGGTTGCATTTTAACCAAAGGATTAAAGTATTTCCCATCTTCTCTCCATCGTTCCATCATATTAAACTTCACACTCCAATCCTGTCTGTGTTATTCTGATGATGGTTGATGATTCAGAATGCCTCAAGTAGTGTAATATGTGTGACAAGAGCATGGCAGGACACCAGGTGTCATTCTGCTCCTAATTACTGAACAATGCATTCTCTTGCATGCATATTAATAATCAAACAGTCAAGTTAGTGTTTGTGTGAGTTCACACAGCCAGAGGTCCTGATGACGTGTGAGAAGCCAGCGTGATAATCTCACTTATGTCATGAAGTGTGTGATACTCTGTGCTTGTCTTATCATCTTGTGTTTGTTGGAGTAGATTTACCAACTGAGAATCAAAAACCTCAGTGACATCCATCTTTAGTTTTCAGCCTGACACACAAATCTAATCAACCAGTCTCTCTCTCTCTCTCTCTCTCTCTCTCTCTCTCTCTCTCGCTCTCGCTCTCGCTCTCTCGCTCTCGCTCTCGCTCTCTCTCTCTCGCTCGCTCTCTACCCTTTTTCTCTTTCTCTTGTAGCTTTCAAGCGTCTGGATGGAACGATGGACTGCTGCAGCAACAACAGCCTGACAGACCTCTGTTTCTCTTACATGAAGCCACAGGGCAAGAACAGCAGAGAGAGAAAGGTGACGCACGCACACACACACACAAACACACACACAAACAAACACATGCAGACAGACAGGCTGGGACTTTTTGTGACTGCTTCATCATGTGAGCAGGTTTCCAGCTAGACAGTCAAGCATATTTTTATTTCTTCCTTTATTCAATTCACTTCCTTTTATTCCCATTTTGTGCCACTTTGTTTGCAACTATGTGAGTTGAATGCACAAACAAAACCAATTATGAATATACACTAATCAAATTTCAACCTTATAATTGGGTTTAGTTATGACAGATAATATAATTGTAGGCAATTTAAGCAATGAAATTGTAGATTTTTCTAAAAAGGAAACCAATTCACTCGTTTTAAGAGACTCATCTTATTTTCTCTTTTGTATATTATTTACTATTGCTCCTTAATAAAGTAAAAGTATTTTTTTTATCCAATTAATTGATGGTATAATTGGTAGAATACTGGATAATTTAAATAATCAATAACTGCAGCCCTAAAAAAAAAACTAAAAACTAAATAAATAAATAAAACGAGTGTCTTTTCTTCTTGATTTCCTTATGTGTTGCTAATGACGGTTCACTTCCTGTGTGTCGACTGCATAACGTCACACATTTTGTGCAACCCTGACCTGTTTTCACAAGATAAACACTGTCATAAATGCACATAAGAAGTGCAACATCATGAATGGAGATATATGAAAAACAAAACAAGATAGTGCACGTCATCAAGAGACAAAGAGTTGTACAAGAAACCAAGAAACATCAGGAAAAGATCTAACAATAAACTGTTAATCCTGACTTCTCTTATATTTGCATCCCCTCCTGTGATCCTGTGGCTGCAGTACGCCTGCATGCCGGTGCGTAAGATGGTGACGGGGACGCGAGTGTGTCGTAGCGACGACGACTGCGCCGCCGGGCACTCCCACGTCGCCAGCATTTGCGTCACTCCGTCTCTGGAGAACCAGACTCGCTTCATCCGTGTCACGCACCCGCCCAACACGCACATGCTGTTTGTGGGCTATCCGCCGCACCTTCACTACGCCAGTACGTATGCTGTGATGCTTTGTTCACCTCCCCTTTTTCCTGTTTACTTTAAGAAATGTTGGAAAGCTGAAGTAGAAGTATATCAGACATTTTGAAATGTTTTTTTTATTTTTCCTATAAAGTCACAAATGATATTTCCATTATTCTTTGTTCCTTATCCTATGCAACAAGATACTATTTCGATGAGTCTCACCCTAGAAGGAGGCATGAGCTTGTATCTGTAATATTCCTATAATTGGTGTTTACAGTGTTACAGTGTTGAGCTGACTCTCCAGTCTTTAAGTGATTTACACGGTTGTGTTGTCTGCTGCTATTTAAGACAGTTACCTAAGTGTTGAATGGATCAAATCTTCCTATAATGACGTGTTTGTGTAACACCTCCCGTGTTTTGTCATTCCCAGTGAGTCTGACCAACTTTGTCCCCCGCTTTGGTTTCCTCCACCTGGATCTGCCTGTCTTCTTGGAGACTTTCTGCAAGTATCCTTTCATGTTTAAATGACAGATGAGTCATAAGGAGATGGATGGATGGTACAGTACGAGGAGTTGGCTTACTTGACAGCAAATGATGTTACTTTGTAAAGGATAGGAGGGTAATTTAAGTCCTTGGTTGACAAAGCACCGTCTGTTCTGTCTGAATGATGAACATTTTACTCTTGGTGATAAAGCATTCCGATTGTGATTGGCCTCTGAACATACAGTCTGTTATTTCTGATTAAAAGTCCCCTTTTTAACATCTAATCTTTTTCTTCCACAATGAATAAGTCTGATAAACCTCACAAGTTTGCTACTTAATATGAATGTAACCCTTCATTGCGTAGGGAGGGTGTGTGGGTGGGATGTGTCCAAGGTGAAGAATGTATTTAATCCAGTATTATTGCCCCTTAACCCTCCTGTGTCTCAGATATGTGGTGTCCCTCTCTGGTGCGTTAGCGGTAGTAAACTCCGTGCCGTGCTTCGCTCTCGACGGTCAGTGGATGCTGAACGCGCTGCTGGAGGCCACGCTGGTTACTGTGGTAACGGACCGTCAAAAGCGCGAGCTGATTGGTTTCTTCCTGCTGCTGGCGGGCAGCGCCCTGCTGGCAGCCAACGTGGCACTGGGCCTGTGGATGGTCACGGCGCGGTAGCCACAGCGGTGAGCTGCGCTGGCAAGACAAAAAACTAAATGAATAAAAACCCCCATGTGGACGGAGAGTTGTTCTCCCAGGATGTGTTTGACACGTGTGGACCATTAAACTGTGAACATTACAGGGAACAGACTGCATTACCCAGCACTGCTGCCCACTTTCAGGAGACTGTTGAGCAGAACATTTGTCTGCCTTTTAAGGGTTTACTGGACCACCAGGGAAAACAATAACCAACCTTCTTCCACCTTGTTGCCGCCATATACTCGAAAAAGCACATATACTAATAGAATAATGCACTTGCCGTAAAGCACTGTCCTAAGTGACCGTTTACAAAGACTTCCAAATGTTAATATCTACGAAGGGTTTGATTCCAAAATGCCATACTTTCCTGTTGACACACTGTTTGTCTCAATGTGCTGCAAAGAGGTGCCCTTAGACGTTAGGCTGTTCAGAGAAGAGAAGCAAAAAAAACAATAGTTTAAGTCAGTTTTCTTCAGTGTATAATCACCTGAAAGTAAGAGTTGTGTTTCCGTTACCTTAGAATGAGTAGTTTATATCTACATAGGGAGCCGGTCCTCTCTTCACGGAGCCGTGTCATGTTTCTACAGTAGCCCAGAACGGACAAACCACTGTGTTAACTTTTCCTGCTTGGGCCGGAGTCGATAAGTTAACCCTCGTCACTCCTCTCCATCGCTGGGAAACAAGACACGGGAAACCTTTGTTGGTCTTGAGGAGCTGCAGCATTTATTTCTGCAACTTCTACTGAACATTCACTTGATATTCTCAAAGCTAAACTAACTTCGTCTTCTGCTCCACTTGCTCACTTTTTTCACTCGCACATATTTGCCACCAGTCTCTCTCTCTTGCTTCACCACTCACTTCACTACACACTGTCTCGTCTATTCTCCAAATGACCTACGCTGCTAGTACAACAGCTCTAGAGAGGGCCATTCGCGTTTTCATGTTGTGCACCGTAGTTCTGCTACACGCTTGGCACACGGGATAAGTTGCAATCTGCAACCTCACAGCTAGATGTCACCAGATGTTACACACTGTACTTTTAAAAAGCCTTACATTTATTGGCAAATGCATGGCAATTCCTTGAATTTCTACTACATATCACCAGTAGAAACAAATGTACTACTTAATATTCATGTGACAGGAACTGGCTTTGAGTGTGTACATATAATTCATTAATGAAGACGACTCCTACATCATTTTGTGATGTCCGACAAATGTTTAAAGGCGGGTTGCCCATTTTCAATTGAAACGGATTTGCTCCGATAAGTGTCTTTCTCTTCCTCGAGCATTGTCGAGGGAAAATGAACTTGTCTGTGAACCTTTTCACACTTTTTCTCAAAGTGTAAGTTTCATGTATACTCTCTTGGCCACTCACTGTCTGCAATCCGGTTGTGATTTGTCAAACTTGTGGAATAAAGGACTTCTTTTGTCTGTGCTGTCTTTCAAACTGTTCAATAAGTCAAAGAGTTTTTTTTTTAGAATAGATGTTTAGATTAAATTCAACTTTATTGTAACTGAACAATGAAATGCAGTTTAGTATTAGTACCAACCAGAAGTGCAAAAAGCAGTAAAGTGCAGAGTAATGTACATAATCAAGTATAGAATGTGGAGTAAACATTTTATTTGCACATTTACACAAACATTTATTTTATTTATTTACAGTTCATTCAATACAATACACAGGAGACAATACAATATTAATATTAACAATAATAATATAAATAAATAATACCAATAATAACATTATTACATAATTAAAATGTAAAACAATTTAAAATGTATTTATAATTATATTTGCTGACGCTACATTGTAGTTTGTTATAAACCATTTATTAAATGTAAATATACTTAATTGGTTAAAGTAAAAAAAAATTACAATATTAATATTAGCAATAATATAAATAATACCAATAACATTACATAATAATAATAAACATGAAACTATAAAAATATATTTATAATAATTATATTTGCTGAAGCTACATTATAGTTTGTTATAAACCATTTATTAAATGTAAATATACTTCTTAATTGATTAAAGTAAAAAAATCCAGTTCTTTGTGATCATATATTTTTGTTCATTGTGCAGTTAAATCTTACTTTATAATACATATCCTCTCTCATGAATGCAGAAGTGGACGTGAAGTTAATATCTATTGACTCCATGGTCCTTCCTTGTTTCCTTTTTTATATTTCTCACCAATAGTTGAATATCTTCTTAATGGAAAATGGGAAGCTTTTATTGAAAAAGGTCTTAAAATTGCCCGTTGTTCCTCTCGGGAGTTCTGCACCTTTTTAATTTTATACACTGCATATCGGCTCATTGTCTTCAAGCAAAAGCACACATGCTACACTTTTAGTAAGAGCTCCAGACCGCAGTGTTTCTTTAGTGTTTTCAGGGAGTCTTGCAGTGATTACGTTTCCTGAGCATGTTAGCGTGAGACATGACACATTATAATTTGGAAGGGTGTTTCCTACAGACATATAAATACTGAACGACCTTCAGCTTAGCCACAGAGGTGTGTTTACCTCTACGGTGAGCAGACACCTCCGTCAGCAGGTTCAAAATCGTTGCCTTTTTGGAGACTTTATCACCGAATGATTAGGGAAGTTTGTGGGGAGGATCGGACCCAGTTGCATGCAGGAGTTGCCGTCTGTCGTGCATGTATGTTTATGTTCAGATAAGATATTTCGAAGGCTGATTTTCTTTCCTCAATCTATTCGAAATGATTGCTTGTGTGACCTTGCATGTGTGTTTTGGTTGCCTATCTTGTGCTAATGACAGCCTGGAGGGATGTTTGGGTAAACAGACATGGGAGGATGATGAAGAGGAGGAGGAGGAGGAGGAGGAGAGGCCAGAAAGGAGGCATGTTCTTACTGTGTGCTTCATACTGAGAGATGGACCCTTGAATGAACCCTGAGACCTCTTCTATGTTAACAGGATGAAGACTCTGTAGCCATGCTCGAGGTTCTGTGTTGCTGTACTCAGACACACAGCTGTGCTTTGAGTTAAATGGTCACATAAGCATGCTAATATGCTCGCAGTGAAATTGTAGCATGTTTATGTTTAGCAGGTGTAATGTTTACCATGTCCGCCTTCTTGTTTAATGTTGGCAGGCCAACATTTTCTAATTGGCAGTAAACAAAGTATAGCCAAGGCTGATGGGAATGTTAATAGTTGTGCAAGTATTTGGTCATAAACCAAAGTTTTGGACCTGATGAAAGGTCAGGAGTTCAAAGTTGAGGACCATGAATGTCTAGCACATTTCATGGCAATCCATCTAATAGTTGTGAAGATATTTAAAAAAAAAAAAAAAATGTCAACATCATGGTGGCGCTTTGGGATCACCAAAGTCAGCAGGATCTATCTTCTGGAAAACATGAATATCTGTATAAAATTTCATGACAATGCATCTCAAAGTTGTCCAGACATTTCATTGTGAACCAAACATGTCAACCTGTTGGAGGCACTAGAGGAAAAGCCATCAGAATACATCATCCGGGAACCATGAATTACCAAAGACGGCAGGATTTATCCTCTAGGAAACATGAATGTCTGTGTAAAATTTTGCGTTAGAAGTCATTAGAATACATCGTCTGGGAACCATGAATGTTAATACAAAATTTTGAGCTGAATAAGTGATAACTTTGACCTGCTGGTGACGTTGGAGGAAAATTCAGGAGATCACTAAAGTCACAAGGATTCATCCTCTGGGAATCATGAACATCTGCACCAAATTTCATGGCAATACATTCAATTGTTGTGGAGATATTTTAATAAAAAACAAAAACGTCAACCTCATGGTGGCACTAGAGGAAAAGTCAGGGGATCACCAAAGTCTGTAAGATTTATCCACTGGGGAACATGAATGCCTGTATAAGATTTTCGCGTTAGAAGTCATTAGAGTACATTGTCTGGGAACCATGAACGTTAGGACAAAATTTTGAGCCTATCCACTGAAATAAGAGGATAACTTTGACCCATTGGTGGTGCAAGAGGAATAGTCAGGGGATCACTCGTCAGTGTCAGCGTGAATTTATCCTCTGAGGATCATGAACGTCTTTACAATATTTCACAGCAATCCATCCAATAGCTGTCGAGATATTTCAGTGCGGACCAAAGCGGTAGTCTGACCGCCTGACGGAGACAGTCAAAACTAGAGCAAAGGCTCCCAGTTGAGATGTTAAACAATGAGAATAAAAACAGGACACGAGTGATTGTGAGTCACAGCGGTGAACAATAGCATCGTGGTCGAAGTGTCTGCTTGATGAATGGGTGTTTTAGGCTGCGCAGGAAGTCCCGTCTATATAAGGACTTTGCGGCCAACGCCCCAAACACTAATGAGCAAGTGCGGTGAGAGTTTCTCACCACAGTGGGGGGTGGGGGGTGGAGGATGAGGGACCAATCAGGAGCTGTGGTGTCACTGTCATCACCACCTCATGTCTATTCACAGCAACTATTGATGCTTTCTGACCATCTGACCATCATCATCAGATTAATCGATTGTAATCAGTGTCCTGTGTGTGCGTCTAATTTTGTTCCGGTCGACTGACTGTCTGATCTCATAAACGTTTTCGAGCAGAGCACTCTGCTGTTTTGTGCATGACATTAGACACACACACGTATATACAGCACACACACACACACACACACACACACACTTTTCCCATTTATGCTTCGGCTACTAAAAAGGTCTGCAGCCGCTAATGCTACACAGTCAATGTTCTGGTTTGATTTTATTAAATGATCTCTGGTCGTTACTCTGGTAAGCCTGGTCCCTTCTGTCCTGGAGGGAGGGAGGGATGGGAGGAGTGATGGGGGGGAGAGGAGGAGTGATGAAGGGAGGCACAGTTTGAAGAGCTGGGGTGAAGTTAGAGTAGTTACAGATAGCAGCAGAGAGAGAGAGAGAGAGAGAGAGACTGGGGAATTGAATAAAGTGCTGTTAAATTGGGACCAGGTTACATAGAGAAAGTCATTTTAGGAAGATGTTACTATAACTTTTTGGATTTAATTTTATCCATAACTGTGATTTTTTTTTGTTGCTTTTTTGGTATTCTTCAATTTATATTCTCAGTGCTTCCCAACCTGAAAGTTTGATTTTTAGAGAGTGTGTGTGAGTGTGTGTGTTTTATGTATGTGTGTGTGTGATACAGTATAGTAAGCTATGGAACTGGAGCGTTTAGGAGGCGGTGGGGTTAAACCCGAGAGGGGCAACAGTCGTCTCTACAGGATAGCACTGGCCATGTGTGTGTGTGTCTGTGCTGCTCTGCTGCTTGCACTCATACTGGGTAAGTCAACCACACACACACGTACACAAACATCCACAAAAAGAGATCCACACACATTTTTCCTCAACCTGCATTATAATTTGTAAGGAATTCAGTGGAAATGTATGGCACACTGTCCTCAGATTATAGTACGCGCAGACTGTAAATAACACACACGAGCGAGCCGGTGGGAGCAAAGGTCTTTGTGGAAGGCTCGCGGGTAACTTGTGTCAAACTATTTTTGGATCATATAAAGTTTCAAATACGCCCACGCACACATACAGAACCTCACACACTCTCTATAATGCACCGTGGGAGTCAAGTTGAACTCTGGGAAAAGAGGAAAGCATAATGTGTGTGTTGAGACTTTGTGGGTATTCTATCCTGCAGAAATTAATTAGCAGGGAATTGTGTGGCGGAGTAATGAGTAGGGTGTGTTATTTTTGTTTATTTATAGGGGGAGGCAGTGCACATTAATTAACACTGATGTTTTAAAAAGCTTTAATATAGATGTGTCAGGAGATAAACTAGAGATTTACACCTGTAGTCTAGCTAAGAACAGGGATAAAATGATTACACATAACACTGTATCGATAAAAATAAGAGAGGAAATGTTGCAGACATGTGTTGCAATACATTGACCTGATGTCCTGAGGCAAGGCAAGTTTATTTGTATACCACCTCTCAACAACAACTTTATATAAGACATAAAAATGCTTTAAGACAGACGACAATATATAACATGGCAAATAATGTGGAAAGAATGTACAGATTTAACTATACTTCATATGCAGTGTAGTTCCTTATTTCCCTGCTGTCAGACAAAAGGCTGATTGGTCAATCTAATTGCATCTGAATGGAACAATGCAGTCGGTTCTAGCAACTTCCCTTATTTTCTTGGAGTTGCTTTCCGTTAGTTTAGTGAACTGGCCCAAAGAAGAAAGAGCAGAATCCCAAATATTAGACACATTTAGCTTGAAATTGTGTAAAGAAACTAACTTGTGAAGCACTAGCCACAGTATCAACAGAAAGATGAAATGCAAGTATAACTTTGCCTCATAAATAAAACGTTAGACAGTGCAAACTTAACCATTTTAATAACTTTTTTAAAAGTTAAATTTGAATAGAAAGCAAGTTATCTCTACGTTGAATATGAAGCTACAGCCAGGAGACACTTAGCTTAGCACCTTTAAAACTCACTAATTTTCATGTAAAATCTTGTTTGTTTAATCTGTATAAAGAACTTAACTTTTGGGCAGAGCCAAGCTGGCTGTTTCCCCTTGTGTCCAGTCGTGTCTACAAGGTAACCCACAATTTGGGGAACTCTTGCGAGATGGTTAAGGTTAGGCATTGACCTCGAATACCTTCTAGACACGACCCCTTGTTTCCAGTCTTTGTGCTAAGCTAAGCTAATCATCTCCTGGCTGTAGCTTCCTATTTAACGGACAGACTTGAGCGTGATATCAATCTTATCGTGTAATTCTGTGCAAAAAAAGCAAATAAGTGTATTTCCCAAAATGTTGAACTACTCCTTTAAGAGTCAGTAGTTTCAGTAGCGTGGTATTGGTGAGGATGGTCGTGGCTGGGAGGGGTACACTGCATGTGTATGTGTCTGGGGTGGGGTAAGTATTGTTTTTTTGTTATTTGGGGAAGCCAACATTCTTGTGGTGGCATTGAAGTGTAATTATGTTATGTGTCTATGTATGCAGTACCACACACCCACTCTAATGGAAACCCTCCTCTGGTCTGCAGCCATGCGAATATGACCAAGCACAGGAATGCCAAGTGGTTGTTTGATTTCTGACTTTTTAATTGGTTTAGAGAGAGTGTGCTTCTTAAACCTGTTTGTGTACATGTGTGTTTGTGTTGTGGGACCTGTTTGGTGTGTCAGTTATGAACATGAGGTTGGTATTAGCAGTGACACCAGAGCCTCCGACATCTGTGTGCGTATTTAAACCCATGTTTCCGACGGAGCGGTCAGAGGAGGGTTGTTGAGGTTGTTCCAGGCCAAGTGGGTCGTGTAGGGTTGAAGTTGTAAATGTGTGTTTCTACTAAAAGTGGGCCCAACATTAAGAGACTCTCCCAAGCAGCTCGACCAACAACAAGACCAGTCAACCTTCCGAGGTCAGACATTGCGGCACAGCTCCGTAACGCTCCACTCATCCATTCACAATGGGGATTTGGTTTCTAAATCTGTCGTCTCACTTCATGGGCTTGTGCTGCCTCTGTTCGCCCTCAGAGCCACATCACACACCAGAGGTTTCTGCCAAGAGGTTAGGGAAACAGGCTTTCGTTCACCTTCTAGGAAGGCAAGTGAATGGGTAAACCTGCGGTAGCGTAAACAATAGGCTATTCTGTCTTATTGTGGCGCTCTGATTGCTTTCATTAGAAGTGTGGGAAGCAATTACAGCTGACAGTCAAGTTTAAATTAAAAACCTGATGCATAAAGTACTCAAGATTTCCTTGTGGTTCAAGGCATGACTGTATATCACACAGCTAAAAGTTGTGTGCCGATTGTAGCTGGTGATTTTGCTTGTTGCAGGCAGGCATAAGGTTAAAAATTTAATCCACTAACTGCTCCGCGTAACTGTTCTCCAGCTGTATCAACTGCACTTTGCTCTGTGTTTGTCCCATGTTTGATAAAGGGTGGATCGTGAGAATGTCCCACATTGACGTCCCTCTGATAACCAGTATCATTTTGAGCCAATAATGGCACATACGGATTATGTTAGGGCTGTCCTCGACCAAAGAAATACTTAGTCGACTAACGATCATATGATTTTGTCGACTAATCCATTAGTTGATTTAATCGACAGATCTGTGGAGTTTCTCCACAAAGAATCACCACTTTAAATCTTGTGTTTACCTGAGATGTGATCATAAATTTCCTATAAATAAGTCATCCAGTATGAAAAAAGTATAAAAAATTATGAATCGACTAAAGAAACAAGAAAAAGAAAGTCGACTAATCGACTAAGAGAAACAAAATCTTAATACAATGCCCATTTATTTACTCTTTCCATTGTTTTTATCAGCAGCTAGTGTTTGTTCACTTGTCACAGAGATCACATTGACAGAGAAAGAAGGAAGCATTAGCTTAGAGTTTGTCAGGTTTCTGATTAACGCATACACTTCTGGTAATGTATTGTTTATGTGAATGTGTGCACGTTTGAGGTTCTGTTGAGAAAAGCAATCAATAACCCAACACTTATCAATGGCCACCAAGCAGTAGAGGACTATTTGTACTGTATATGGATGTGAAGTGGTATGCAACCGAAATGTTCTGCAAATGATCAAAACTTTCTCAGTCACAGTGTGATTTTTACATTTCAGTTGTTGAGCTTCATCCTCAACTCTTTTCTTCTTCTTCAGTCTCACAGAAATCTAGTCAGGAGGAGTTCTGTGTGACCCCAGAATGCATTGAAGCAGGTGAGGAGTTTTACTTATTGCACTTATTGTTTGCATGGTAGCTGGTTGAGCATGAGATATTTTAATTGTAACTCAAAGGTCATTATTTGGACTGGATTTTTTTTGTCTTCTTGTAGCGGGGTCTGTTCTGAGTAAAATGGATCGGTCCGTTAACCCCTGCGATGACTTCTATAGTTTCTCCTGTGGCGGTTGGTTTAAGGATAACCCGATCCCTGAAGATTCCTCCTCGTATGGCATCTACCCTTGGCTGCGGCAGCATGTAGACATCCGACTCAAAGGTATGTTTGCCCACACATTTCCCATCAACGCCTGAGTTCATCTACCTTGATGAAAGTGCACTTGACTTCTTTCTATCAAAAGAAAAATAAGAGCTCTTTTGGTACACTCATAAGCAACTTATTCACAAGGTAAGACTGAACTTCACATCTACAGGATATGTCTTACAACTTTAAATCCGGTAAAGTTAATTGTTGGAGCTGTGAGTTATGACACAGATTGTTTTTCTCTGTCAGAGTTACTACAAGCTCCTTCAGGCCCTGATGAACTGGAGGCTGTCACCAAGGCTAAGATCCTCTACCACTCCTGTATGAATGAGAGTGAGTCTTACACACTCGTACAAACTTGGTTTTGTCACTTAAGAGGACATTGCACTGACATACATTCATTCCTAGGAGTTTTAGCCTAGCTGTGACCATAACCACTACATCCCTATCACCAACTCTTACCCATATTCTACCCCTTAACCTAATTAAAACCTCAAATGGGAATTGAGTCCCCGTAATGTGACTTTTTTTTTGGGGTCCCCAGTTTGTGAGTAATAAAACAAAAAAACACACACACGCGTGTTTGGACGGCCCTTGTGGGGACTCTTGTTTACACAATGTCTTCCCAGGCCCTTAACCATCCCAACTACATTCCTGACCCCCAACGCTCAACTTAACTTAAATCTAAACCTAGTTCTAACCTTGACACTAAAACCAATCTTAATCTTTAAACAGCTCTAGAACCAGGACCAAATGTCCTCTCAATTCAAACATGTCCCCACTCTCCATGTTTCCAAACAGGTCCCCACAAAGATACTGTAAGTCAAGAGCACTCTCAAAGACACACAGTGATAGTGTAAAGTAGGACGAGATGAGCTTTTATTGATCCCCATGGCAGATCTAGGTCATTGCAGAGAAAAAAGCAATAAGATACATCAGGTGAAAAAGGGAAATAGCATCTAAACACACAACAAAAAAAACAATACAAACATGAAAAATAGTCAAATCAATAAAAAGAAAAAAAAATGCTGTACTTAATTTCTGTTTCTTAATGTATCCGTGTGTGCTTACATAGCTATACTGGAGCAGTTGGACACCAAACCGATGCTGAAAACTCTTAAAAAGCTTGAGTTTCGGTGGCCTGTGGTGGGGGATGGGCTCGGCGGGGACTACCAGTGGTCAGTGGAGCAGTGGAGCCTCCGGAAGACACTGGCAGAGATGAGGAACCAGCAAAGTAAGAGCGTCCTGATTCGCCTGTACGTCTCCCCAGATGACAAAAACTCCTCGCAATACGTCATCAAGGTCAGACATCCACCGTTCACTGTCATTACTGCTTATGCATTTTGACATTTGACTTTTTGGAAAATACGCTTATTTGTCCGACACCCCGAGTTAACTACAAATTGATATTTGTGTAATTCAAATTATAAACCAATTAAACAAAAAAGATTCAGAGGTGCTAATAGTCAATTATATCTAGTTGTTTCCAGTCTTTACTGTATGTCCTAAGCTGTCCTAAGAGAGTGGTATCTCATTTAGTTCTCATCAAGAAAGCTAATAAGCATATTTCCCCAAATGTGGAACTATTCCTCTTAAGGACCATACTGGTGTTTTTGTTGATTTTCAATTAAGTGCATATTGTGAATATTTTTCATTGCTTCAGACCGCTTTTTGTTCATTAGTGCTAAATTTTGACATTGAAAACTGAATAAAAGAAACAATCTATTTGTTTTGGGTGTGCAAGATGTTTTTGTACTTTGACTACATGCATCCCTGCTCTCTTTTGTTTTGGTTGCGCCTGAGTTTTTTATTTTTCTTCTACTATGCAACTTCTATTCAAATGAGAACCAACTTTATACTTCTTAAACACACAAGGAAAAAGTTCCTTTGAGAAAACAAGATACTGTGATGGATCTTAAATACAATGATATTGATACAGTAGTGAAAAGCATGGAATAAAATTGTTGCCTGGAAGGAAAGTAACAATAAAAAAAGTCATCACTAATGTAATATCTGCACAATTAGTAGTTAAAAGATGCTAAATCAGTGTGGATATTTAGGCAGATACAGGTTCATTGCCTCGCTCTGTCACATTTTTCAGATTTTTATTTTCTGCAGCAAAAGTTACAAGACAAAAAAAAACAAGCCCGACAAGCAGCAGAAGCTAACCTGTGCTCTTTGTCTTTATGTAGCTCGATCAGGCGTCCTTGTCTCTGCCCTCCAGGGAAGACTACACCACCAACACTTCCTCTGCTCGGGCGGTGAGTCTCTGCTTCATCTTTCACCCCTTTTTACCTGTCATCTAAAAACTCCTCTTCCTGCAGCTATTTCATTTCTGCTTGAGTGATGAATTGTAGCAGAAAAGAATTCCAGCCGCTTGAAATATCAACAGACTCAACATTTCCACAAATGTAGTCGTAATGCAGGAAATTAATTTCAAGAAGAGGCAGCTGATAGCGATTGCCCCTCTAATAGCTGCCTCATTAGGCCAGAATAAAAATGCAATTAGTATGCAGCGACTCATTTTTCTCAAGTGGAAAAACTCTCACTGTCATGCTACTAGTACACTGTCACTATTAGTACTAAATACATACTTTACCCACACATAAATACAAAGCTCTACATAATAAAATAACTCTACTTTATGTTGCAAAGAGGTGTTAACAATAAATATCTTAATTTGTTAAAACTCCACATAGCAACCTTTAAGTCATTGTTTAATGATGAGCTAAATAGCTGTGTTTTTTAAGCATCTATATACTTGTTTATTGTTGCTTGTTTCATTTTACTATTATGTCTAAAACTTAATGATTATGTTAAAGGCAGAACGAGTACGATTTGTCTGTTGCGGTTCCTGTCCGGCTCAACGACACCAGAAGTACCAGCACGTTCTCATCCCAACTCGTCACGTACTGACGCTTTGTCAGCACCCCTTGGCGTCACTTTACAGTCGCAGTAAACACGTGGTTAATGTTATGAGTTCAAGCTTAAATTTTGCTTAGGTTTAGGCTACAAAACCACTTAGTTAGGTTTAGGAAAAAACATCATGGTTTGGCTTAAGACTACTACATTTGTAAAGTGAAAATGAAACTGAACATTGTGAATACGGGATATGAACAAACGGCTGATTGTAATGTGAAAGTGAAACTTAACGTATGGGACACGGACAGCAGTCTCCTGGATGAAAGCCCTGTGTTCGTTGGACCCAACCACCTCCCCTCCCTTCCATCCTATGTGTGTTTTTTCGCTCTTTAAACTTCGTCAGCACACTCCCCAACCACTGTCTCTGAACGTTGCCGTTTTTTTTGTGTGTTTTTTTTGGCGCTGTGCCCTCCATTTTTGTAGCTTACTCTTGGAGGCGTGCTTACGATCTGGCACCTGGTTGGTATACGTTTTTATAGAGGTTGACATCCAGAAACATCCTGGACAAAGCAAAATAAGAGTGATGATTGAGAGGGATAATTTTTGTGTGAGCCTATACATTGTTTTTTCGGAAAATCCTATTTAGTCTGCCTTTAAGAAAATGCTATATAATTAGCATTAAGTTACCAAGTAAAATCCAAAGGGAAAGCGTTTTTAATGAGTGATTGTGGGTAATCACTCTTGGATGATACTTGACGGCACTTTTTGTATTTTCTTTTTATTCTTTGTATGATGCATAGCTTTAAATTGTATTGTATTTTCATGTTATTTACCTGTGTTTATTTCTCCTAAATCAATTTAGGCAGAAGCGTATGTACTTCTCTTAAGCTATAAATACTGGTGTTGTTTATTTTTCTGTGTATCTGTCCCTTAGGGTAACAGGGAATAATTTAAAACATAAATATGAATGAATACCACATACTGACACAGCAGTATAATAGTATCTGAGTGTGGATGTAAGGCCTTGATTGATGTCTGACGGTGTCTGATGTTCGGTAGTGGAAGTGACAGTAGCTTACAGCAATGAAAGAATAAATGACATTTGTGTTTTTGCCTTTTTCTGCCTCCTTCTCCCTCCTTCCCTCCCTCCCTCTCCCTCCCCTCCTTTCTCTCCAGTATCGTGCAGCCTTGCTGAGTTTGATGGTAGATACAGCCGTCATGCTGGGCGCTCCAGAGAAAGCAGCACTGACCCAGATGGAAGAGGCTCTCGCCTTTGAGACCAAACTGGCTCATGTAAAGATGCCCTGTCAGATATATATAATCTTACTGAACGTATGGGGATGATCTGATAGGCCACAATGGCTCTGGAGCTAATTAAAACCCAGTTTTATCTACTGTGAAATACGAAATTGATTAATTGACTTAAAGGGAAATTATTTAATGTTTGAATTTAAGATCACGCATGAATTTATAACATTGTGTCTGCAGATCCTGATTCCCTATGAAAACCGCACCAGTGAAAACATGTACAACAGAATGTCCCTCTCTCGTCTGCAGCGCACCATACCTCAGGTACTTTACATACATACAGACGCATACACAACAACAAATTAATTATCTTCCCTTGTTTTTCTACCACCTTCTTCATGGTTTATTTGGCATATTTCTCTTAATGACTTAGCGTTTAAGACAAGCAGCCAGAAGTATTTATACTACATGCACAAATCCTGTAGACATCATATCAGGTCTTCCTCCAAATGTGGATCAGTTAAATACAACATATTTGTATAATAAGTTGTTAAATTAAATGTACACTATTTGAAGAAGTCAACTCTTATTAAAAAACTGACAGCAAAGAATTTAAAGTAAATTTTATATCAAAATAACATGTTGTTTCTGTCAGAATAAAACAAAAAAATTAAAAATTAAATAAAATGTTTAATCACGATTAATCGCATGATTGTCCATAGTTAATTGCGATTAATCTCACATGTTTTATCTGTTCAAAATGTACCTTTAAGGGAGATTTGTCAAGTATTTAATACTCTTATCAACATGGGAGTGGACAAATACGCTTGCTTTTGTACAAATGTATGTATATATTTATTATTGGAATTCAATTACAGCACAAACCGATGACAAATATTGTCCAGAAACCCTCACAGGTAATGCATTTAGCATAAAAAATAAACTGCAGTCCAACAGGCAACAACAGCTGTCAGTGTGTCAGTGTGCTGACTTGACTATGACTTGCCCCAAACTGCATGTGATTATCATAAAGTGGGTATGTCTGTAAAGGGGAGACTCGTGGGTACCCATAGCACCCATTTAAGAAGAAATTAGTGGCGTTATTATCACGTTAACTTTGACAGCCCTACAATTTCTTTACTGTATATGTCCCCTCTGTCTGCAGTTTGACTGGATGGGTTATGTTAAAGCTGTGGTGGAGTCGAAAGTTGAGCCGGTTCGGTCCATCTCCTCCTCTGAACCCGTCATCGTCCGAGCGCAGCAATACTTCAAGGAACTTGTCAAGCTCATTAACGCCACAGATCCCAAGTACACACACACACACACACACACACACACACACACACACACACACACACACACACACACACACACACACACACACACACACACACACACATACACACACATACAGACACACACATGAACAGCCAGACAGCGAGCACACACAGACAGATGAGCACACAGTGGGGCTTTAGGGCTCCTGTCTCTCATTATAAGTATATTATAGTGTATAATGAGATTACATTGCATTTAATTAATGTCCCTCTCTCTCTCTCTCTCTCCAGGACTGTAGCTAACTACGTACAATGGAGGACAGTGTTCTCCAGGATCACCACTCTGAGCCGTCGTTTCCTGTACAGATACCTGGACTATGCTCGGGTTGGTATCTTCCCAAAATCTATGTCCATATTTGGTGATTTTTAAGTTTTTAGATTAATTAAATGGGTTGTGGGGCAAAAAAAACAACTTTTAAAGCCCACTCAATTATGTAAAAACTACACTGTAAACAAGCTTAAAACGGCTGTTTTTCTTATTCCATTAAAAGTTGACATTTTGCAGATATATGGTGTGTAGCTGTCCCACTTTTACAGCATGTATGGCTGTGAAACACTGGGATTCGGTTTAAATGACACTCTACTGTATACAGGAAGACGCCTGAATTCCTTGTTTATTTAACAAACTATAAATCTGACACTGAATCAAACTAATTCATGTCTAAAATGTAACCACAGATGACTCTCTTGAAGCCTTTGATGCACCACTGAGGCTGTGTCCAGATTCCACATTATAATAAACAGTATGTGCTACATACTGATTTTCATATTATGCAGTTAATATACAAGATTTCATTCGTGTAGTTGTACTGAGGGGTTGCTACCGCTGGATTTGGGGTTTAACAACCTGGGTGGATATTTTACAGGCTGAATCAAGTATATGTTTTTTGAATGAATGAATGACTTTATTTTGAACATTAAAATAAATAAAATCAGATACAAAATAATAACAAACAAAACAAGAGTAATAGTGTCCGAAAAGGAGGTGGTAGATGTAAAACTTATATTTCCCTTCCCCCTTTCTCACTTCTCCTCTAATAACTCAGATATCATAGAATGATAATATAATATAATATATAAACCATCCCAGATTTATTTACATGCCAAATTAAATATATGAATAGCATCCCAAATTTATTTACAACCCACATATCCATCCGGAGGTAAAAAATAAATATAAACCAACTCTTAACACAACCCTTATCGCAACTCTTCCGTTTCCATATACCTAGGTATATTACATTTTGATTACTTTTGGGTCATAAAACAATAATAATTCAATATTTTTCTACCAGACTTTCACTCCAGACAGTGTGAACAGAGCTTTGAAACAGCATGGGAAATAAAATTGACATATAATTGAATAAATATGAAAATTAATAAATAAATAAAAACTTTTTGGATGTCTGAGAAACTTCTTTAAGTAACCTCAATGTTTTTTATTTTAATTCTTAAATTTTTTTAAATATTTTACAGCCTTGCTTGTACTATTTTGAACCTACAGGTAAATAGTACAACTTATAGACCAAATGAATATACATTTTTGAATGATGCTGCATTTAGTTTAAATGTTTCGTAGCTGTGAGGAGCTCTTTCATTTCCTTAGTGTTTTGCATCGTGTATTCAAAGTCAGTAAGTTAAACTCATAGCATCTTTCAAAACCAGTGTTACAAAGAGCTTCACAGTTACCAAAAAAAAGAAGATGATAAAGAGCATTTGAATAAATATAGAAATCAAAGACAAGCGTATTTATAGAATGAGAGCAAATCAGGGCAGGGAAGCCTTTGAGAATAAATAGGTCGACACTCAAACTCTCATTGCGAGTTAATTTACTGTGCAATTAGTATGTATAATTAGTCACTTTTCCAGTTGGAATTGACCTACTCAAAACCTGCTTGCAATTAGTATGTGGCATGGAGTTAGGACACAGATTCTCTCTCATATACATATATAAAAACACAGTTTTAATGAGGAAAGCCTAAAATCCTGAAAAATGTAAATCTCTGTTTTTATGTCCCTAAATGTTCATGTCAGTAATTAGAGAGCTTGGAAAGTTTGAGTGCTACGGTTTTCTATTTATAAGACCTTTGAAGGAGCTCCAAATGAACGTTATAGCTATAAACACAAATTATGATATATGTGAAATCATTTGTTACACTTAAATATCAGTCCCAAAATGTCTCCACCCTGAGTGATGATTCAGAGGCTGAGAGACTCTTAAGTTTGTACATGAGGCGACAATGTCACCTTGCATCTCCGTCTCTCACCCATCCCCCTCCCCACCAGGTAACCACGGGAACCACGTCTCTGACCCCGCGCTGGGATAAGTGTGTTAACTACGTGGAGAACTCGCTTGTTTATGCCACCGGGCGCCTCTTTGTCAACACACACTTCCAGGAGGACAAGAAACACATGGTGGGTGTGCTCTTGGAAAATGACATCATGTCTTAAATCGTGGGGTCAAGTGTTTAAATCTCGCAACAGACATGTGTACTGATTTGAGTGTATTTTGTATGTGTGTCACCTGGAGGTGATGTCAGACAGTTAATGTCGTGTGTCGTGCGTCAGTGCGGGCGTGTGTGTTTATGTGGAAGTGTATTTTTTTTTGTAAACGGTTTCTTATTAATTTGAGTGTGTGTGTGTGTGTGTGTTTCTCAGATGGAGGAGCTGATCGGGGGCGTTCGCTGGGCGTTCATCGACATGCTGGAGAAGGAGAATGACTGGATGGATCAAACAACGAAGACGAGAGCCGTAGAGAAGGCAAGAGCAGCCGACAGCTTCAGTTCTTCCTATTTCCTCTGTCTCATCTCAGTCTGGATACTCCACACCCAGTTAGTCATCTAAAAAAGCTGCTTTGCTCCTATTCTTTCTTATTTAATCTCAACTCTTAATTATATTTTCTTCAATCAAACATTTATTTTGCTTTTAACTTAAAGCTGCATTTTCTTTTGGCCACTAGGGGGCAGCACTGTTTTGGTTTCCACCGACTCTCAAGCAAAATATCTATCTGTTTAGCTGCCAGATGTTTGACTTTCTTCACCAGTTAGTCACTAATTTAGTTTGTCTACTGTTTGGTGCCGGGCAGGTAGCGTGTGGATTTATCAGAGTTATTGTCTGGACCGCAGAAGGCCAGCCCCACAAATGCAAAAGTCTGTCACTGAGTGAATGACTGAGTGATGAAGTTACACGATTGGTCAGCCGAGTGTTGGAGTTTCCTCATTGGCTGTTGCTCTTTAAAAATGAAAAGGCGGAGAACAGTCCTTTGTTTACGTTTTCAGGGGGTGATGCCAGCGGTTCCAACCGGTAGACTTGTCGCAGTAGTCGGTGTTACCGGTGTTACACGGTGGTTGGGCACACAGCGATTACATTACGTACCCAGCGCCCCCAGACTGTAGAATGCCGTTATTGACCAATCACAACCGAGTATTCAACACAGCAGTGTAATAAATAACAATATAAACTCTCTTAAAGGGTCAATTCTGACTAGCAAGTACTTTTACTTCAAGTATATTTTGATGTTAATACTTTTGCACTTTTACTCAAGTAATATTTTGAATGCAGGACTTGTAACAGAGTATTTCTACACGGTTGGATTAGTGCGTTTACTTTAGTAAAATATCTGTCTACTTCACTGATTGTCAGGTCCAAAATATTTGCTCTCATAAAAGCTGCATTTTTTTTTACCACTTGGAGGCAGTTCTGTTTGAGTGCCCACCAACTTCTGAGAAAAATATTTAATCATAATAATAGCTGATAAATGTTACATAAAGCCCAAACAGCGAGCTAAAAAAAAGGCTAAAAAGCTCAGTAGAGTTGGCCCCCTCTCACATTACACACATCATTTAATTTATTCTTAATATAAATATTGATCACTGCAGCTTTAAACCAGAATATTGACCGACTTGTAATGAAAATCTCTGATGTCGGTGGATTCTGCTTCATCTAATGAGTCCTCACACATTTTGATTCAAGACCTTGTTTTTCTTTGTCACAGTCGTGCCGTGCTGTCCTTCGTTTTACTGTCTTTGTACGTGGAGGACTATGTTCCTTTCATGGCATACTTTTCTCCTTCAACCAAACGCCTCCTCAACGACAATATTGAAAACATTTAAATAAACCAGGTCCACCTTGGGTTTTTGTTACTTTTAGAATTGCACAGTTCAATAGGGACCACATAAAAATCCAATATTGCATTTTCACCCCCTTTATTGTTCCTCCTGGCTTTTTATTTCTTATGTAACGAAGCAATTTTTTGTCAGGGCACCGTGACTGTGACTCTCTCTCTCTCTCTCTCTCGCTTTATTGCTTGTAAGAGAATTTTAATCTTACTCAATTATATTTGTGATTATGTAAAAATCTGTTTAAACTCTCCATTATATTCACTGTGTTGTCTCGCTCTCTCTCAAGGCTCATGCAGTCCTGGCTAAAGTTGGATACCCCGAGTTTATTCTGAACGACACCTACCTCAATGAAGATTTAAAGCAGGTTTGTGAAGTACTGCTGAAAGCTAGCTCTTTAGCATAGCAGGGGTACATTCATTAATGACAATTTAAAAAAGTGTGCTAAAAATAGGCTTTATTGTTTTTTTTATTTTGTTTATTTTATGTTATTTCCTTGCTTTCACCTACTCACCCATGAATGTAATTTCAAGTGATTCATGGGCTGAGAGATTCTCACCAGTCGTCTAAAATTCAGCAGTTTTTGATAAGAAAATAATTCAAGACAATGTTAAATCTTTAAAATCTTAATATTTAAGAAGAATAAAGATGTCAAGTTGGCAGTAACTCAGAAAGGCCGCTCAAACCTAATTTTGTCATCCTGATTGAATATTTGCACACCTTAGCTTAAAGGTACAGTGTGTAGGATTTGGCGGCATCTAGTGGTGTGGTTGCAGATTGCAACCAACTGAGTACCCCTCCGCTCACTCCTTCCTTTCCAAGACTATGGTCACGTGAGTTGCCGAATGCAAAACTGTGGAAGAACGAAAAGTTGACGGCAGCTGGCGGTACCACGGTTTGGCATTCTGTGGCTCACGTTACCGCAGTTTCACAAGCGTGTCGGAGAACTACGGTGGCTTTCAGATAACGTAAAAAAAACGCGAAAGGCAAAATGTTACACACTGTTCCTTTAAATTTGGGTTTACTCTTTGAAAAGTGCCATACTTAACAGTGTGTATTTGCATTTTTGTATGTTGTAGCTAAGGTTCAGTGAGAAGGACTACTACGGGAATGTGATGCAGACGTTGAGGTTCATCTCCCAACTGGATATCGCCTGGCTCCGAAAGAGCGTCCCACGTACAGAGTGAGTGGCAGGTCTAATCTCTGTCAACTTGCTGTGTGACTTTTTTTTGTTTAACTTCCTCGTTGACGTTGCCCTTAATGTGTGTGTTCCTGTTGCAGGTGGTTTACAAACCCGACGACTGTGAACGCCTTCTACAGTTCCTCCACAAATCAAATCAGTAAGATGCAATATCTGATTGATTAGAGACGCCAATATTTAATTTAATTACTCTTGACTTCTGAAGCTCTGTCCAGACAGGATAACGCTACTCTGCACCTGAGTGCTTAGGATATATTCTGTGGGGGATTATTATTCCTTTATAATGGCTGAGTAGGCATTTCAGTGTCAGAAATAATTGGGAATTTGCATTAAAAACAAACTAAAACTGACAGAGAGGAATGCTTTCTGAAACAGGTCAAATGTGATCTGTTTTATAATAGTTACTCCCCTGAGAAACCACACTTTTTAATCACAAATAACTCCCTCACACAGGCTGAAATAGAAAAATAAAATTACCCAACCTTACCTGCAGTAAACGAATCCTGTCTGGACAGGGCTAAAAGACACGCAAACGAAAAACTGTTTTGATCTTCTCATTTAGGATTTCCTGCTGGAGAGCTTCAAAAACCCTTCTTTTGGGGAAGAGAGTATCCAAGGTGAGATTAAAGAAATGTGACACGCTCAACAAACAGACCAAAGAAAAATGCCACAGAATGCTTTTAACTCAGGAGCAATGTGGAGCTCTGAAATAATTATTCTGACATGAACCTCCGAATAGAAAACCACAGAGAAGAACTGAATAGTGGTAAAGTCTGTGGATAAACAGCATAATTTAGTACCTCATGCTCCACACAGATAAAGAAATAACAGCTCATAAATCTCATTTCTCGTTTCTTAATAAATTATGAATTTCATTTTTTAATCAGTTTTATTACAAAGTCCTACAATACACTGCATGCTTTGTTTTTTTATTAATTGGTAAATATTTCACAACCATAAATTATATAATTCTGAATACCTTTGTACAGTTATACAATGAAAGATATGTCCGTAATTTGGAGGTTTCAGAATGTGAAAGTATCATTATTATAAAATGAAAAATAAAAATAAAATGCAATTTTTCATTATCCTAACTAAAACATTTTTTTTTCTTTTTCAAATAGAAGTTTAAGTAAATCTCTTAATCACACCATATGCGTGCGTTAATTAATGAAAGTGACATTCCTAAAAATAGAGCTTGGATCTGGAATTTGCTAGAATGTCATGATAGCATAATTATTTATTATCTAGAAATAAAACTACTTACTTGAAACCAGTCAAAATACAGTTTAAAGGTATATTTGTATGCAGAATTTGTCCTTGCATTTTCAATTTTTTTTATCAATGCCTGTCTTGGCCTGTCAGCTCTAGATAGCTAACATGACACAGTGAATTCCAGTGAGAAACAACACCTAGTAGCAATGGTACTGTAACCAATATTACACAAAGTTAGCACTGAAGCGTCCCCTGACACGTTACGCAACGTTTGCATGAAAAAAAGCCAAAGCTTAACTCATAACAAATTGCTTTATAGAGGATTTATTATCAGCCGTTAGCTGACCATTAGCTGGCGAACACTAGTGCTAGTCAGTCGCAATAGCTTCTTTTTATTTTCTCTGTAATTTGCTGTTCACTCTTTCATGATATTTTGTTCTCAGCATTGTAGATTATTTCATTTAATAAAAAGTTATTGAAGGGTATAAAGGATGTCAGTTAGAATGTTCGTTAGCGACCGAGCTAACAGAACTTTACATAGTTTATTTAAAAGGCGTAGCCTAATTGTATCATTGGTGACTCCTCATTGCAAGCAATTGAATTCATCCTGCAGCATTTCCATTTAAAGTAGATTATTTTGTCATTTTATTAGATTATTTTTGACTAAACTTCATCCCCTTGTTGTCCGTTTCCAGATCTTTAAGTTACGGTGCCATCGGGGTGATAGTAGGACACGAGTTAACACACGGCTTCGACAATAACGGTAAATACTGATCGCCAAGAATGATCTCAGAAAACGTCTGAGATTTCTAACACAGCTGTGGTGATTTTCATGAACAGGTCGCAAGTACGACAAAAACGGCAACCTCCACCACTGGTGGACCAACTCGTCTGAAACGGCCTTCAGTGAGAAGACCCAGTGTATGATTGAGCAGTATAATGGCTACCACTGGGAGGAGGCTGGCCTAAACGTAAGAGTTTGAATCGACAGAATTTACAACAATAGTAGAATGAAAACATTAAAACACATTCAAATAATCATCAATACCCAGAATTAACTTTGTGGATGTTTTTTTTCTGCAGGTGCGAGGCAAGAGGACTCTGGCGGAAAACATAGCAGACAATGGAGGATTAAGAGAGTCTTTTAGGGTATGATCTCACCGAAGAAGAAAAGCTCCTCTTGATCATGCAGAATTTGCATAATAAGCCTTTGACCTTTCTTAATGGAAACTTACAGACGTAACTACGTAATGACGTTAGTGATGACTTTTACTGCATTCATGTATGCCAGCAAGCCATGACAATGAGTCAGCATAAATACCAGTACCTTGGCGCTGACGCTCCTATTAGATTCCCCTGTGCTCATGTTATTAGTTTGGTATGTGTGCGTTATTAGTTAGTACACCTGTGTTTATTGGCTGCACCCGTGCTTGTAATTTAGTTTGGTATGTGTTTAGTTGCTACCTGTATTTGACGACTCAAAATGTCCTCTGCGGGAAAAGGATTATTATATAAAACTTGCCATGTCATGTTAAGAAACCCAGGTGATAAAAAGGTTCTGTTTATATTTGTGTGCAGGCGTACAGGCGGTGGGTAGATGAGAGCAGAGGTGGTGTGGAGGAGCCTCTGCTGCCTGGAGTCGGACTGAACAACAACCAACTGTTCTTCCTGAGTTATGCACACGTAAGGACACACAGACACAAACTATTTTTGCCACTCTCTGCCAATGCCATGTTTCAACTAGTACGAACATTTCTGTGGTTTTCTGTTGCCATGTCTGGATATACTGGCTTTTCCCCTGAGTGGCTACTTAGCACATATATGATATATATGTTATTCTAATCTATATTCTAATACTTTTGTCCTTTTACCCAGAAGTGTGGACTCGAGACTTAGACTTGACTTGACAAAATCGAAAAAGACTTGCAACTCGACTTGGATTTTAACACCAATGACTCGTGACTTCACTTGGACTGGAGCCTTTTGACTTGAAAATACTT
This sequence comes from Sebastes fasciatus, assembly GCF_043250625.1. NCBI lineage: Eukaryota > Metazoa > Chordata > Actinopteri > Perciformes > Sebastidae > Sebastes > Sebastes fasciatus. The sequence goes on along the minus strand of NC_133815.1, from coordinate 4,880,564 downwards.
GATACCTTCCCCTAAGCCCAAGATTAAAACATATGTTGTTTAAATTAATTCCCCTTCATTTCCTGAACCAGCTGACTTTAACGCTATTCATTCGTTCTTTGTTTGAACCCATGCGACAGTATCCAATCAGGTTGCGCAAGAAAACCATGAAGAACGTTTTGTTACTGAGCGCCAGTTGGAAAAAACGATACCAAAGATAATTTTGTTCACGCTTTTTTTCTGAATCGCAGTATGCAAAACATGTTGGTCGAAAACTACAGACGGAGAAGCAAATGGCATTACTCTGACGAGCGCTTTATGGACTCGAAACTCAAAGTTTAGGACTTGGGACTCCAGTGCAAAGACATGAGATTTACTTGTGACTTTAAAAACAATAACTTGGTCCCACCTCTGCTTTTACCTATAGTACAATTTGAATGCAGGATTTACTTCTTCCACCGCTGCATATGAGGGATGATGTGTTTCATTAACATTGCATATCATAACACAAGTTAGCTGCAGGTACTGCACATGGTAAAGCAGGGAAGTGAAAATATACTTACTTAGTACACACAGACAATGACATCATCTATGTACTCTGTAGGTGAGATGTAATAAATACAGACCAGAAGCAGCCAGGGACCAGGTCCAGAGTGGAGCTCACAGTCCACCAAAATACAGGTAAGCACACACACACGCACACGCACACGCACACGCACACGCACACGCACACGCACACGCACACGCACACGCACACGCACACACACACACACACACACACACACACACACACACACACACACTGATGAATGCACACGCAATCCTTCCAACTTGACCTTTACCATCACTGTTGCCCTGCAGAGTTATCGGCGCGATGAGCAACTATGAAGAGTTTCGGAAAGCGTTCAGCTGCCCCGAGTCGTCTGCTATGAACCGAGGTGCACAGTCCTGCCGGGTGTGGTGACCTTTGACCACAGCGTGACCCTGAACCAGGCCAGGGCTGTCAGCAGGACGTCTGTTGAAAAGGCTGATGATGCTGGACTTTAGCCAACATAGTTTACATGATGTGGGATCAATGCAAAAATCAGCTCTTCTCACAGAAAACAATACACTCATGTTAGGATAAGAGTGGAAAATGTTGAAGCCATTTTTAACGGGCTATACTGTTTATTGTTACGGCAACAAATCTGTAACGTTTTCCACAGGTACATTTACTGCACATGTTGCAGTTACTGTATAAATTATGACTGAAGCCATTTGTTAAGGACCATAGTTTACAACAGCCGTAAGTGTGACTTGAAGCTAGAACCTTTCTCATGGGAATAAATAAATGTATATATTAAAGTAAATGTACAATGAATAGATTTTTTTTTTTTTTTTACAGGAATCTATATTTCAAATGTTACGGCAACTGGCAAGCAGAAATATATCAGGTCAATATCTGTATGTATTCATTAGAAGCCATGAATTCCCCAAGATTAATTTATGTTTAAATATGAGCAAAACAAAAAGCAAAATAAAATGTTTGAATGTTATTTACAGTCCAATTTGATCTTAAAACCTTATTTTTCTTCTTTTTAAATAATAGTAAAATCTAGTATCGTAATTTTGTACTTGCAGGGCAATTTAAAGGAACAGTGTGTAGGATTTGGCGGCATGTAGTGGTGTGGTTGCAGATTGCAACCAACTCCAAGCGTGTCGGAGAACTACAGTGGCCTTTAGGTAGTGTCTCTCTGGAGCCAGTGTTTGGTTTGTCCGTTCTGGGCTACTGTAGAAACATGACGAAGCAACATGGCGGACTCCGTGAAGAGGACCCGCTCCCTAAGTAGAGATGAAGGGCTCATTCTAAGCTAACGAAAACACGATTCGTAATTTCAGGTGATTATACACTAATGAAAAGATAGTTATGAATATTATATTCCATTTCAGCTTAAAGATCCCCCCAAATGCCTCACACTGTTCCTTTAACAATTCAAATTATGCCACTGTCGGCATATTTTTAAGACTTAATATGAGGTTAAACTAACTAAGATTTGGTATGTTTTGTATTCTGTGTGTGTGTGTGTGTGTGTGTGTGTGTGTGTGTGTGTGGGCTCTCCTTTGATGCGTCTCGGTCCTGTCTCGGTTTCTGTTCCACTTTGTTTCAATCTTTGTCTTGTTTCATTTATATTCATTCTGCTGCCGTTCAGCCCGAGGCAAATGAACTCACAGAATTACAAGCACTCAAACTACGAGATGCACTCCCTCCATTTGTCTTTCTGTCTTTCTGTTACTGAGCTGCACTGCTGAGGTGCACTCACACATCAGCTTGTTTGTAGTCTTTGATGTCGCTCTGGAATAAAGGGAATATTTTAGTCAGAAGGTGTGAAGGATATACTGTATCTTCTGAATATCCGGAGTAATCATTAAAGTACATGATTGTTATTTCTAAATCCAATGATCAGAGTTTGAAAATGTAATTTCTGTTTATTTCACCTTTATCTGACTACCTTTTCTCAATTAGCCGTATTTCCATTCACGTATTTGTATGCACATTTTGAAGTATCACATTAGAGAAGCTGTATGGAAACGGAAAAAAGGTTTTTACCCTTGCTTGAGGTGATTCTTGCCTTTGTCGGAAAAAGAGTTGAAGTGCTAAATGGATTATGGAAACACCTTTAGCCGAATAAATTCTGACGTAGTGAACATTTGACTCACATGACTGATCAGCCAAGTTTATTCACTCCAAACCAGTTGATTTTTTGCAACATTTCAAAAGTTTGCTTAAGATTCCCTTGACAATTGAATGGAAACACGTCTATAGTTTCGACACATAGCTACTGAATAGTAGGGCTGCAACTAACAGTCATTTTTATTATTGATTGATCTGTCAATTATTCCTACAATTAATCTTTTAGTCTAAAAAAAATGTCAGAAAATGGTGAAAAATGCCCATCATAATTTCCCAGAGCCCAATATGATGTCTTCAAATGTCACATTTTGTCCTACCAACTGTTTAAAACCCAAAGATATTCAGTTTACAATGATATAAAACAGTGAAACACAGCACATTATCACATTTTCAGAAGCTGGAAATAGCAAATGTTAAACATAAATGACGATTTATTCCTCACCTTTATTTGTCCAGCTTTGTTTTCCTTGTCCCTAGCTGTTATTTCTATTTTGTACATTTAGAGAGATGTATAAAAACCGGAGTAAAATTCCTTGTATGTATGTACTTGGCAAATAAAACTGATTCTGATTGTAATTGAGATTGTTAACTAATTAATTTTTATCAATTGACTAATCAATCAATCATATCAGCCATATGAAATAGCATTACTCTAATCATCCAATACGTTTTATTTTGAAATGCTGAATAATAAACATCCACTACTCCACAGTTGAAATAATTAAATCGATAACCCTGGACATTTATTTATGTTTTCCTTCATGTATAAGTATTGTAACTTATTGGGATGATTTTTTTTGCTTTTCCATCGTTATATCGAATGTGATTATGGTTCACTGTGTTGCTGTTTTTTAGTTTTGTTTCTTTCTGTTCAGGTTCTAATAAAAGTCTGAAACATTACGCTGTTCCTTCACCTCATAACTTTGCTGTGATTGATAAGGTGACTTGGATGTGAATGTGTGTGTTAGGAGAGAGAGAGGTGGCAGACAGCGGATGGAGGGTGCTGATGGATGGAGGACAAAAGACCTAAAGAGACTGGGATTCCATGTCCATTTATTGATTTTCCTTTGGCCCCTGCAATTACACACATCATATCTCATTCATCTATTTCAGCAGTTCCCATGGCAACTTGAACCTGTCAATGTGGGTATGTGTTTGCACGTGTGTCTTACATAGCCAGGCAGGGGGTAACATTAATGACTTGTATCTGTGGCAACACCAGCGGCAGCCTCATCTATACACACCAATTAGAAAAACAGTCCAGCGCCCCAGTCTATTATGGTGCACTGAATGTGTGCGTGTTGGAGGAGTTTGGGGGGGTTGGGGTGATTAAGAGACAAAGAGAAGGAGTAAGTGAGATGGATGATAATGAGCAGAGATTTCCTTTTTACTAGATGTGTAAGCAACACCATGCATCAGGCCTCCGGCAGCCAATCTTACACTCTGACATTCATTATCAATGGCAGATTCGACCGCTGATGCACACAAGAAATAGATAAAACACCTGTTGTTCACGTCCTTTTGTTACTTCCTCTCAACGTCTCTCTGCTTCAGCCTCCTCCGGCCCCTTTGAACGTTCACGCTAGCATTTGAGTCTGAATTGTTTTTAACAATGTACTATATATTATATATTACATCCTATGCTATATTGCTGTACTCATTATGTTCGATTATATGACTACATTTCACCTCATATTTAATTTATATCCCATAATATATTAATCTGCACTATATTATGTAAATATTTTATACTGCTTTATTACATTATACTATTAGGTTTCTATATTAATACAGTATCATTACTTAATCATATTCTGGTGTACTAATCACACACTTTTTCACTCTTGCTTTATAATTTTGAGTTCAATTGCTCTTTCTATTTTTATTTATATTATGTATATTTTATATACTTTATACACATGTTTAAGACCGGGTCATAACAGCATTAAAGGGCGACATTTCGCAGCAAATTAACCCCAATGGCATCGCTGCACAATCCGAAATCCTTGCGAATTCTTCCATTTTTTTTTTTAATATTTGTTTTTTTTATTAACCAACTCCAATAACATAAATTTATATGCATTTTATGCATATAAAACATACAAGAATAATCCAAACTGCCGTAACTAAAAAGTAAAAAAAATAAACAAGTAATTAAATAAATTCTTTGTTTGAAATTAGATGGAATAGTAGGCTTCAAAACAAAAATATGTAGAAAAATAAATAAAGTATAAACAATAATAGGGGGCTCATATGATGCCATCTCACATATAATCTTAGGGAATTTTTCTTAAGGATTTACAGTAAAGTCTCATTTTCCAAAAAATATAATATTGGACAAACCTTTAAATATTAACTTATCAAAGTTGAACCCGATGTTTGTGATAATAGCAAATAGAGTTGGGTTCAACTTTGCCTTGCAAATTGGCACCATTGAGCAGCTATAACATTAAGTGACTGTTAGCAAGCTCACCAGCAGCTCAGAGAACTTCATTTATTTCCCCTGCAAGTTTTAATTGAAGGAAACTGTGGACAAGGGTGAACAAAATGCCAGAGGGATTAAACAGAACAAAGAGAGAATCTCTGGGAGATATTGTGACTTAAACTACTAACACTAGCCTGGCTGGCTAGCGTGTTAGTGGTTAGTTGGTTTGTTAACTTGACAAACTATAATGTTTGCTTGCTGGCTTTAGCTTGCTTAGCTAGTCAAGTGCTTAAAACTTGGATGTCCAACATTCAAGCTATTCAACTGAAATACGTTATGTTAAAGCAGTAAATTAACGTGAGCGTTTTTGCTAATGATTAATGTAAAGTGTGGTATTTTTGACATACTGACAAATTCTGTGTATCTACAATAAGTTCAACTTAACATTCATTTAATTACACTTATTCATGCTATTTTGAATAGTATATATTATATTATACAATATTTTGAATTGTATTATCATTGTAGCTAGTTACTAACTATTGGGCCTAATAATAGCCTATACATTTGATATACTAGTAGTACTTGTTTAAAATGGTTAGTAGCCTATGTAAATATTATATCTGAGATAGTAATTTGAATACACTTTAAGTTTTATTTCAGATATGTCAATAAAATCCCAAACCATATTTAAATACAATTCATTATAATTTAACTGGTATCTCAAAATACCACGGTGCATTATATAGGTGTAGTCAAGTAGGCTATGTTTTAAGTTGTTCTAGTGACATATTATTAATATACAAAATCTGTACAACTATACAGACTTCCAGTTTTAATCATTTGTTTCTGAGATGTTTTTTCACTAAAAAGATCAATTACCTAAAAATAATAATAATAATAAGATTATTCCTCATTCTAAAATTAAAATATAGCCTAAATATATATTTTTTTACATATTTAGAATATTTTAAAAAACACTTGAAACTGTGATTTGAGTAGATTCAAGCTCTATTTCTAGTATGTATACATCTGATATTTGTAATCCGAAGCGCCTGCAGTCACACCCTGCTAATCAGTGACTAATCAGTCTCTGCTCCTATACCCCGATGCTCTGTGTGGGTATAGAGCAGTTAATAATGAGCTACTGCATCACTTTGTGCCATTACTTCATTGAATTGTGATAAATCTACTTTAGTGGCCGATGTAAAAATGACAACCGAGGTGATTAAACGGCTGATTTGTCCCTTCTGGATCCAGTCCCTGTTAAACAAAACCACAACGGTCTGCAAACATTTGTAAATCAAGTCAGAGGGGCAGAGACTGACCCCAAGAATCACTAATTTAAACGACGTTCTTCGAGTATTAGATTTATATCTCAATGCTTCTAAAGGTTCCATGAAGTAAAAAAAAATGCAAGTCAAAAATGTGTTTTGGATATATTTCATCACATTTTATAGGTTTTTTTGGCCACTTGGGGGCAGTAGAACAGGTAAACACAAATTTGGCATTTTGTTATTAACATTTTTATCACAGGAGGAACAGGAAGTGGGCGGAGCCTGGTTTGATCAGAGCTGATTGACTTCAGGTGTGAGTCCTGTGCACTACCTGCAGCAGAACCAAAATGTGTGAAAATATGAGTTTCTTTGCTCTTAGTACATTTATATTTGCAGTATCTTGATGCTTAAGTTATTTCAGAATGATTGTACATTGTGTTGATACTTGTCAGTAATAGGGGAGCTAGATATTTACTCCCTATATAATACATTTATCGTGATAATACATGGTCCATCTTCTCTGTTTAGATAAAACCATCATCGATTGGTGCCAGCCTCTCTTGTCAGTCTACTGATGTGATTGAGGGTTGTAGAAACTGCACTTTATAATGGAATGTGCAATATTTCCTTTCCTTTTATTACATCTAACATAAACTGTTTGCATTCTGCATTGCGGTATCCTCAGTTTTGGGTTTATGTTGAGAGTTTTTGCACGTGGATAGGATCCAAAAGATCTGGGACTTTTGTCAAACATTTGCCCTGATGGCTGCCCAAAAGCTTAGCTATATCATTATCTACTTACATTGGGCCTAAGTGTGCATTGCCATCTTTTTGCCACATTTAAATATTTTTTTTAATCAAAATCTGTCCAACACAATGCAGCCCTAAGGGAGCCAATTCCTATTATGATGATATACTGTATGGTATGAGATAATAGAGTTGTAGACATTTTGCTAAACTATATTGCATCTTTATTTTGTTATGTGATAAATGTTGCAAATCAGTGAACAGCACTGATCATATTGGATTTCCAGGATTGTTGCATTAAGTAAGTAGGATTGTGTCGTTAAGTAACTTGATTTATTAAGTATTATTTCACTGAATTAGCTAAAAACAGACTTTAAAGTCTGGTTGTTTTATCTATTAACTGTTTGATTTAAAGAAAGTGCACTATATCACAATATACAGTATATGTCAGTACTGTGATATACGATTACATATACCTGTCCATAGTGCCCAGCCCTATGCTCCATGATATAAACCAAGCAGCAAGTGGCCAGCGAGTGGATGTCAGCTTGCAGCAACATCAGTTCAAAAGGCATCAGCTATTTCTGCTGTCAGAGTCTCGGACATGGTCTGATACCCAGACCCAAAAAAAACCAACTTGTCTCTCGTGTCCTCCATCTTCTCCTTAAGCGGAGGTGATGGCAAAGGTGAATCAGTCCAGAAACACATAAAATCACTGTCACTGTTAAAGAAACTCACCCACAACAATACTGTCCAGTCCTGCAGTTCTGTCTCTGTCCAATAGAGGGCAGGGAAACATGCCTTCAGGGCCTTATTGAGGTGGTGCACAGATTACAGATGGGTCCAGTAATCACACAGATTACATTTAGCTTTCTGAGAGGTGAAAAATGGCTCTTCTCAGATATCACACTCTGACCTTTTAGCAAATCAGGTTTTCCATAGACACTGCTTAATTCATCGGGCCTCTCCCAGTTTTCTATATCAAGATTGTGGCACTCAGCTGCTTTATCTTTTTCTGGCGCCTTCTCTCCCTGCGATTGTGAGAGAGAGAAACAGAGTGAGCCATGTGATACGCTTTTTATCTGCATCCGTCTGCATCTATCTTCTCTGTTTCTGGCCTGTAACCGTAATCAAATCTTTGAGTCTCTAAGAGGCCATGAAGATGACTTTACTGTATTTCTCATCTCATGCCCCTCCCTATGACCTCCCTCTTCCATCACCCCCCACTTACAGCATCCTTCCTGGCCTCATGAGCTAATGTCCAAATGACATTTAGAAATTATGAATGCTGCTGACCACCAAGAGGCTGCAGAAAATAGATAGACCGAAATAGCAAAGAGGAAAATAAAGATGGATAAATGGATAGGAGATGGAGATGCAGAGGTTGGAAACTGGGGAATTGAGGACATTAGTTTAGTGAGTGTTTTGCAAATCCTGAAAAAAAAACTGATCCAAATCATATCTGAATTATTTTTTTATTCTATGGTAACCAAATGTTTTGCTGTTGCTTAACTTTAAATCCACTCTAATCAATATGTTTAATGTTTTAACAATGAATGAAATGACTATTAGTGAAATGTTGGCCTTTTCAGCTCATTGTTTTGTTTTTCTGGCCTGCAACTCTACTGTTTTGGTTCACTTTCACTGCTCTCATTAGCCCAGTTTTCAGATGCAGCGGTCAGCTATTTTCAATGTGAAAGCACTAAAACCCCACAGTAAGCTAGTGCTGGGGAGGTAGACGGGACAAATTTAGAAACTATCTGGGGAACACGGTGGAGCATTTAGAAGCTGAATAGTCAGGCATTTCCCTCTGTAGTTGGTGGAGACCAAAAACGGAGCTAAAAGGAGAGTGAATATTGGACTTATATTCATCAGGTGGTCAGAAACACAACTACAAATGAATGATAATGTTTCTCTGTGTCTGCTGGAGCAACTGTTTGCTAACACATTCGCCATATCATCTTCATACAGTGACAATATGTTGTGTTTACAGCTTGTTCTTGTTCTTGTTCCCCAGACAAAAGCAAAAAAGTAAAGCGAATTTGATCATTTTTGCATTAATCTATGTTAATTTGCATTGACTTGCTTTTGTTGGCAGTGGCATGTGTACACTGTAAAACGATAACATTGATGATATACAGTTCTTTAGGCTATCTGAAACAATTTTTATAAAATGACTTTATGCTTAAACATCAGAAATCACAATGGAAACAATCCTGTGAGGTTATATAACATAATCTATACCACAAAAGGGAACCATTGATAAAGTAGGATGTAAAGAAATCACACATATCTACTATACTTGGACCATTTTTAAGGACAGTGTTTAGGTTAAATGGTTCTATCTGAAAGGTGGAGATTTTCAACTTAAATGGGCTAATGAACACAGTTTTAAAAGTTTTAATTTAAGCAGTTAATTACCGCAAATAGTGTGAAAAAAAGTACATTTACAGGCTTTTTCTGACAAACTCCAGTCATCACATTAGGACTCTTCTGGTGTGCAGAGTAAAAAATCCTCTAATCAGGAAGGATTTCTGCATTTGAAGTGACTCAGCCGCTGCAACACCTACGCTCAACAAATTTACTTCATTTAAATTAGAGGAGCTGCCAATCAGAGCCTTTGCTTCACATTTTTGGCAGTTGAAGAGGTTGTCAGAAAGTTTACAGTAATTCTGATTTAAATATCGAAGTCATATTAATTATAAACTTTAGTGGATTATGTACTTTTCAAGTTATTTATCACAAAAATTACAGAGAAGCAGTCATTGGCAATGAAAATGTTAGATCTCAGGCTCCCTCCAACAATGCTCATTAAATGTGTATAAAAGGCAAATCGCATAAGTAAAATAAGAGAATCTAAGACATAGAATGGTGCAGAAAGTTTTAATATAGGGATAAATGTGTACATATATAAAATTAATATTTGTGGTAGATAGATGTACAGTAATTGCAATATTAATAGACTGAATGTAAACAGGAGTGTCGTAAATGTATATTCGTAATGAGAAGTAATAAATACGGGTTGTAAATCAGTAAGTAAAAGTAAAGTGACAATATGATAAAGTGACAGTGGTCAAAGTGATGAGCTCAAAAAGTCTTGTTTCCATATCTGGAAGACAATTTGTGGGTAAGGGGTTCGGATGAAATCAAGTCTTCATCAAGTTTGTCTGCTGCATCCCAGTCGGTCAACCATATCTGCTCACCATAGATGGGTAAATAAATAATACAGAAGGCGGGGGGAAATAGAAATGGAAGGACAGTCTCTTTATTAATGGATGGCCTCCACCAAAACAGATGGATTGGGGGATGGGAGGGGTGGAAGACGAGGACGGTGGGCGGGTTTCGGAGGAGTAGGAGCCGGGAGAGGAGCCTTATTCATGAAGACCAACTCTGCGTCCATATAGCTGTGTTTAATAATGTAGGGGGAGATGTCATGCAGATGGACAGACGCGGAGGCCAAATACATGCAGAATGACAGCCTGTCGAAAGTAAAGTCACAAGAGGTGCTCTCCTTTTTGCTGCGTTTACTATTTCCCTCATCTGTCTATCTTGTGAGTGTGTGTGTGTGTGTGTGTGAGAGAAAGTGTGTAAGTGTTGTTGCCTGCAGTATTCAACCCCTGGAGGATTTCCCCCCCTTCAACTCTGTAGGTGCAGAAAATAGCCTGGTAAAAAATGGGCATGCTTTCAAAAGACTTCATCCATCCTCCTCTTTCTATCCCCCCACACGCACAATTCTGATTTCTATAAATCATTTAGCGACACTAATTAGTACTTTTGTTATCAGAAAACTGCCCCGAGCCCCCTATATCATGCAGTCTTTCATTTTCCATTCTGCTCTTCCTTTCTCCCCCCGGGGAGACACTTACTCATTCACTCCTTCGCCGCTCGTCTCTCTGCGGACTGGTAATGGGGATTAAAGGCTAATTGAGGCTTAATTGAATAACGGATTAGAACAGGCACGCAGATGTTTTTTCATTGTTTTTTGTAATCTAACTTTTTTTTAGGAAACAGTCGTCATATTGTTTTTCTCTGCAACGCTGATGTACCCACAGTTGCATGTGCATGTTCACACCGTGGTTAAGCAGTTGTGGGTCGAGTGATTTACTCAAGACCTTCTAGACAGTCCGTCGTTATTATGAGTGTTACTTTCTTCCTTTTCAGATGTTTTTCTCTTTAATTGAATGTCGATGTGCTTTATGGAGTGATGAGTAAAATATCTTGACGGTTTCTTTCCCATTTATTATCTCATTCTTGAGTTTGCATGATTCTGCTTTCAAATAGAAAAGAACATGCTGTCCGTAATATTTTGCCAATTTATTTTAGTTACCAGTTTATTTTAAAATTAATTTTGGTATTTATTTGCCAGTAGGAAAGTCCGACATCCAGGACTTCCATCTTGGCTGCAAAAGAATATCATATTGAGTATATTATTACCAGAAAATCAGACATGAAAGAGAAAAAGCAAAGGCAAGTAGACGTCTTGCTGCTTGACAGGATATTTAAATCTAGTTTATTGACTAAATTGATTATATTGGCTGATTGTCAATGCATAATAAAGATGCATGACCTACAAGCACAGTGTTTTGGCATGTTCAGAACATTTAAGCTTCTCAAAACAAAAGCTTGAAAACAGAACAAAACCAAATTCTAACTGTAACAAAACTATAATTAATAATTTTTTCTGATTTACCTGGTAGTACGAGGGCGCATTATTCAACACGACAAAATAGGTCGTTTACCAATAACCCCCCAAAAGACATAGGCTATATGATGTTGGGCAGTATCAGAGACAGGCGCACGTTGTGAAAAGGTCACTGTTTCAAAACACGTGGTTAACGTTGTGAATTGAAACTGAAACAAAACTACTTGCTTAGGTTTAGATGAGATGGTTTGGGTTCAATTAAGTATGTTTGTTACGTAACTTAGGTTATTTGACATAAATGAAGTACTGTTGCTGTTATTTAAGTTAACTGTGCTCAATACGATATCCAGAGCCTTAATATAGCATCAAACAACAATTTGCTTTGTAAAGATATAGTGGAGTAATGTCTACCTGAGCAGAGAATGAAGTCGCTCTCTCTCTGTGTGTGTTGTAATCAGAGCTTCTCTGTGCTTTGTTGACATAATCGGGCCAGCCGCGCATCCCTTTAAGTGCCTTTGAGTGCATGTGAGTGTGCTCACTAGCTAGCTAATGGCTGCCGCTCTGCACTGCTCTCATACGGCGGTTACAGCTGATACCAACGTCCTGACCGACAGCGTCGTTGCGGAAACCAAGCCTCCAGTTCCCCCTCAAGTAAACACTGTTAGCTCTGTCAGCACTAATGCTGTTGTTGGCACTGTTAGTACTGTGGGTTGTCCTTAAACTACAAGGTTGGTGGATCGATTCCCGGTTCCTACTGTCTGCATGTTGAAGTGTCCTTGAGCGAGGACACTGACCCCTAAGTTGCTCCCTGGGCGCTTCACAGCAGTCCACTGCTCCTGAATGCTTAGGATGGGTTAAATGCAGAGGTCAAATCGTATACCCATATGTATATGACAATTCTAATAAAGTTTTTTTTTTTTGTTTAGCACCGTTAGCTGCCAGCTTAGCCATCGCCATGTTGAGAGCCGTTGAGAAGCAATAGATATGCTTTGAATTTCGCATTTAGCTCCTTTAAAATAAGTCAACGTTGACCTTTGGTTTCACACGGAACATGACAGCGATCTCCTGGGTGAAAGTCCCATGTTTGTTTGACCTGTCCATCCACCCTGACCTCCTCCATACGCTGCCTTTGTCGCGCTTTATACTCCGCCACCGAACTTCCTCCTTTGCTCCCGTCATAATTAATACGGCCACTAGAGGTCGCACCGCCTAACAATAAAATATGGGTCGCAATAAGCTGCTTGCAGAGGCGACCTATATGCCCTACCTATAGTCCTCACGGGCAGAAATATTTTTTAATACGTAATAACTTAAAGAATGAAAACTGTACTTTAGGAACAAATTGTTTATCATTAGACCCATGTAAGCCAAAGCCCACCAGTTTAAAGGATATTTTCTTATTTCTGAATCCAAGCTGTCATGCAGAGGGATTAAAGAAAAAGCGTTTGTTTTTTAATCCAAGCAGCCTTTAATTTATGATATCTAGGGAGACGCAGGAGCCATTAGTTGGTCCCATGCATGCATGCAGACAGACAGACCAAAAGGCTGTTTGGCTATTTGATTCTCTGTGTATAAAGACAGACAGACGATCAGACAGACAGGCAGAGTGTGATCTCAGGCTGTCTGCACTCATTATTATCTCCACATCTCCTCCACTCCCTGCTCTTTCTCTCTCTCTCTGTGTCTCTTTTGCTTTTAATGTCACTGTACCAGACACCTCCACACCATAAGCAGATTGGGAGTCAGCAGGTGTGTGAGAGAGAGTGTGGTGTAATGCAGTGTTGTGTGTGTGTGTGCGTGTGTGTGTGCACTACTGTGTATGTTTTATTTTTTTTGGGGGGGATGGGTGGCATCACCATTGCCATGGGAACCGGGGCTTGTAAAAAAAAAAAAAAAGTAATTTGTCTGGTTACTATGGCAACGTGCTACACAATAGCAAACCGAAGAGATGCTTCACACATCTGCAACAAGGATAAGAACACTTAATAATATTTATGTAGACTATATAATTGTGTGAGCTAAATCACAGGAGCTGCACAGAATAAGCAGAATAAAATGTGCATTTTTTTTATCCTGCAGGAAAAGAGAGAAATATGTTGTCATAATGCTCAACAGGTTTTCATGTCTCTCTCTGTATATGCTATTATGAAAAATATCCAGCCTGCAATAAATCTGAAATAACCTTTTGGGTTGTTTTTTTGTATCTTTTAAACCCCAACAACTTTAAAGCAGCAGTGGGCAGAATCTTTTTTGCATCATTGGGTAAAAAATCCATAATAACCTCTCAGCATATATAGACTTATTCACCTTCTCATGACTCAAAATGTAGCCCGTGACGGAATACTTCGGCCAATCACAGGTCATTTCAGAGAGAGAGTGTTCCTATTGGCTGTTCATTCAACGGAGGCAGCTGTCAATCACTCGCGAACTCCGATCAAACGGTCAAACTAGGCAGCGTTGATCAAATATGAATCAATATTCTGTTACTGTAATGCCCATTTCTAGTGAAAATGTTTTCAGAAACATCTTGTAGTGTACTGTTAAGATGTAAAATGAGAAAGTTTGCTCCGGCTGGTGGGCGGTGCTTGATATTTCCTCAACTGTTCTGGCTGCCGGGTCACAAACTTTGTCATTTTCACTGGAAATAGGCATCACAGTAACAGAATATTGACTAATATTTGATCAGCGCTGCCTAGTTTGACCGTTTGATCAGAGTCTGCAAGTGATTGAAAGCTGCTCAGAGACTACAGGCTCCAGCTCGGCTCTGATTGGTTGTTTTCCTTCGCTCTGTGAAATCTTGCAGATGCCATTATAGGAGCACCAGAGGACACAGAGGCACATCATTTTTTTTTCAGATTACCGGTCTCATGCATTACAGTCAGGATATATTGACCATTTTATAAAAATAACTCTTTTAAATCATATATCTGTCGACTCCAGCTTTAACAGAGTGAGGGGAAAAAAAAGTTAAATCTGTGAATATTATGTATATCATAGAGAATAACCTATAAAGCAGACCGGATTAATGTCGCTGCTAAGGCAATGATAAATTCCTAGAAAGCTATCTGTCACACACACACTGTATTGACTGACTGTGTTTGTTTCTCTGCATTGAAGCGGCGCGTTCCGGAGAGGCGGGGTTAGAAACCGGGGCTCAGATCAGATCAGGTCGGGAGGGAGGGAGGGAGGGAGGTGCAAAAGATAGAGAGAGAGAGATAGAGAGAGAGAGAGAGAGAGAGAGAGAAACGGTCCCCGGTTTGAAAGCCGGTAATTAGTGACGTGCCTTTTCCTCAACGAGGAGAGCAGTCGCTGCTGGAGGAGAGGAGGAGAGCAGCCTGGTGGAGGATGATGATGATCAGCCTCGGCTCCTCCGTCTAACGATGAGGAGGAGAGGAGAGGACGGACGACAGAAAGCCTTCTGCCGCAGAGGAAACCCAGATTTAAAAGGCTGATCTGACAAACACAGCTCTCTACCGGCATCCCCTCCGGTGCGTCACCTATCCTGCGACTCCCCCACCCACCTCGACCACCCATCACCATCATCAGGTTGGTGGTGGTGGTGTATCAGGGTGGAGCTGGCTGGACGCACAAGGACAGAACATCTTGGTTGTGAATGCGTCTTTATAGATGATCTCTGATAGATATCTCTCCGTCATCACCCGGGTCCTCTGTTTAGGTATGTACAGCATGGCTGCAGTTTACTGTCTCCTCAGCAACCTGTCCGAGTGCTCCAGCTGAACTCACTCAGATCAGTTCTAGGAGGAAAGCTTTATGCGATGCTTTTTTCTGTTGCGCACAGAGCCACAGAGCCATATGCATGCAGCTCTGGGAAGGCTCTCTGAGCGCAGCAGGGTAGATCAGAATCAGAATCTTAGAATTAGAATCTTAGAATCAGAATCTTAGAATCTTAGAATCAGAACTAGAATCAGAATCTTAGAATCTTAGAATCAGAATGAGAATCAGAATGGTGTTTATTGCCAAGTGTAAGAGGTATACACTAGGAATTTGCTTTGGTTTTGTTGGTGCAATAAGTTAAACAGTATAATAGATAAATAGAATAGATAAAAACGTTAGAAGAATAAAATAAGAATAAACAAATTTGAATTTAGATAGAAGGCTATTAAATGTAAAGTAGGCTATATATCATCAATATGCTTTTCTAACCCGCAGAGCAGCTCATCTTTTGTTTTTCTGCGTAATATATTCAACATTCATTCTTGCCGGTGTCTATTAAACTCCTCAACAACTCGTAACATAAAGCTATCATAAGGACAGTGCAAGATGGTTAGACAGTGCAATATGTTAAATTGGGACAGTGCAATATGTTATATAGGGACAGTTCAATATGTTAAATTGGTACAGTGCAATATATTGCATCTGTGTAATATTGGGCTATTGTCTGTGCAGTATGGGCAAGACGGTAGACGGTGCAGTGCACTACCTGGGTGCAATACCTGCCATTGTGTTTGTGATGGTACAGTATGTGCCATTATGTACGTGGACTGTGTATATGTGTTGAAACATCTGTTTCTGTGGAACTGTTTCCCTTTCTTGTGTGGAATCGTTTATTATTGTTGTTGATGCTGTTTTAATTTAGTGTTTGTAACTGCAGTTGGACTGCAGGAGTCCAGGAAAAATTTCCCCCCAGGGACAATAAAAGTATATCTTATGTTTTTGAACTGAACTATAATGCATTCTTAAAAAACAGCACTTTACTGCTGATCAACTGTCTAAAGTATCATCAGTAACAGTTTCATGCAGTATTTCTTGAATTCTGGGACCTGATCTGCTCATGTGAGGCTTGTACATTGTACATGATTAGAAAATCTGTGAATTAGCTCTGTTCTTCACTCAAATGTTGCATGGTTTGCATTCTGTGCTTGTAGCCAACTTTAGGCAGACATTTTTGGGAAAAGTGTCAACAAGTCTATTATAGCCTTTTTCCTAACAAGTGCCTTTAATTGTATTTAGTGTGACTATTCCTATGTCTGTAACCTGCTAAGTCTATTCATCTAGGCAAAAAATAATGTTTATTAAAATGTATGTAAAAAATAATACAACCTAAATAGTGCATTAAAACAAATCAGTAAGAAAATGTAAAAGAAAGGTGAAAAACAGCTATATAATGTATCTTTAAACAGTAATTTAACTGTGAAATTAATAAAAAAAAAACAGTATTTTTCATTAACAGTACAAATCTGTACATTTCAGCGACAGTATAATAATGTTAATTTTACAGTAACATAAAGGCAACCCTGCTGCCAGTTCTTTACTGTTATTTTACTGGGAAATTCTTAACAGTGTATTTTATCTTATCTTATCTTATCTTATATTATATTCCAGCGGATGAGCGCACCCCGGAGGAAAGGGAGCTCCAGTGACCGGAGGAGGGGTTGGATTCTCCCCGGCTGGTGAACTCCTGCTCCGGGGGACAGATCCTCCATCCATCACCCCCTCTGGAAGTCACCTCTCCTCCAGGAACCCCCCGATGCTACCGGCGGCCCCTGATGCTCGACAGTGCTCCCGGGCTTTCCGGTCGGTGGGAGAGGCTCGAGCCGCGGCCGCGCGCTAGGATGCTGCGCCAGGTGTTGCACGCGGGCCTGAGGACCTCGTTCCACGCGCTCGGCCGGTTCGTCGCGAGCCACCCTGTGTTCTTCGCCTCGGCGCCCGTGCTCATCTCCATCCTGCTGGGCGCGAGCTTCAGCCGGTACCGCGTGGAGGACGACGTGGAGAGCCTGCTCGCGCCCAAGCACAGCCTAGCGAAGATCGAGGGAAACCTCGTGGACAGCCTGTTCCCGGTGAACCGGTCCAAGCACGCGCTCTACTCAGACCTGCAGACACCAGGACGCTACGGGCGCGTGATCGTCACCTGCCGAAAGGGGAGCGTGCTGGACCCGGTTCACCTGGACACCATATTAAAGGTAAGGTATGCACGAGCACACACAAGCACATTTACAAACAATTTCTAAAAAAATCAATTTACTTTAATGGGCACTGGAACTGACACACACATAAAGAAATTAAAGGGACTATTTGTAACTTTCAGAAATGCTTGTTAACAGCGACACCTGTGGCCGTTAAGTCAACGAAAGTCAGCGTAGGGCTCGCGCTTGCTCGCTCTACATAGACATGAACGAGCATCGCTCAACACAGTGAGGAGACACACGTCAGCTAAAACCACAATATCACTCTATATTTCACCTGCTTGGTAGTAATGTTAGCTGACCAGACGAAGGTCTCTCCATGAATCACTGCTGATCCTAGTGTCGGCTTTTCCTGCTTTTAACACTTCTGCAGTGTGGACTCAGCGCTCATGAACGTGAGGTGGAGCGAGAACGAGCGTTGTGTGAGTGAAGGCAAGCAGAGGAGCGGTCTGAACAGCGTAGCCACACGCGAGCGCGCATACGCGAGCGCGCCTGGGATCCCGACCCGGTAGATTTATACGTGTAAAAAGTTACAAACAGTCCCTTTAATATTAAAATAATAAATCGTAGACCAGCGACTTCTAAAACTACTACTAAAAAAATCCTCAAAATTAACAGGAATTACAATTTGAGTGTAAATCTCTTTAATGTAGCAACAAATTGGTCAAAACTTAAACAGGAATTAAAATTCCAATATATAATGTATAGGCTATAGTATATAAACATAGAACTGAACTGAATAGATCGGCCCCATTGTCACCAATATCCAATCCAGCTATTTGAATCAGTATCGGCCCGATATCCGATCCAGTATCGGTATCGGCGCATCCCTAGAATAAATAAAATGTGCTTTAAAGTAACACCATGAATATGCAGTAAAAAATAAATAATACAAAATAAATATACACAGAATGCTGACTGAAAAATGGTCTTCAACGTGGACAAATGCTTATAATAATTATTATATATTATTATATATATAATTTGAACATTTTAATTGGCTCTTTTGATATTTGAGAGGTATTTTTTCGTTCAAGAACACACAAACAGTCACAGCCAGTGATTTAGGGACTCTAAGGTTAGGAAGCTGCTGCAGGCTAAAACTAAAAACACATTTATACACCGGAAAGGTAGAAGATTCGACAATTTAACTTCTCTGCCATTTAAATCACAGTATAAAACGAGGCTGCTATGCATCTGCAGAATCCAACTTTAAAGGTAAATAAATTCTTAGTCTCGTTCATAAACACACACGCAGAGGTAAAGGTCAGTGTCTGCAGGCCAGAGCACATATGCAAGCTGTCTTCCTCCTCATTTTCAGTGATTGATAGTCATTAACCGGAGCAACACGGTCCCATCTCAAATAACCCCGGACCACCTTTGTAGTTATGAAGCTGGGCATTTTAATTACAAACTGGAGCTAGCTGCAGCTCGGAGGCCTCCGCGTCTGCGTTGGTATCCCTTAATGGATTTATGAGTATTAGTTTGACACCCCTGGAGCAATTAGCCAAATTATTTCATGAAGTTATGCGGATGTAATCAGAGCTCGCAGACGTAATAGTGCTGAGACACCCAAGCTGTATCGTGTTATATGCTGTGTGTGTGCTGTCCATGCATGTTTCTCTGTGTGTGTGTGTGTGTGTGTGTGTGTGTGTGTGTTTGTCACATCTGGCTATTGTGACCCACTTTACTCATACCCAGAACTCAGAGTCGGTCCACAGAGGACTGCCACAGTTAAGAGACTAGTGCATCATTTACTGCCAACAGGCTGAGAGAGAGAGTTTGTTGCATGAAAGAGAGCGAAGAAAAATCACCGTTACGTAATCTTACACTGTTGCATGTCATCTGTGAGGTTCAACACTCTGTTCTTTTTCCTCCTCAGTCTACTTGTGCATCAGTTTGTGAGCTTTCCCAAAATGCCACCGAGCAGCCCTGCTGTGAGAGTGGGTTTGAACTTGTTGCATGAGACAGCAGTAGCAGCGATAGCCAGTACCAGACAGGATCACCACTAGCAGTAAGAGTTGAGTCACACCCAGTGACTGCACTGAGTTCTGGTCTATTTCAGCTTCTGTCAGTGAAGGGGAACTCTTCCTCTTCTATGATGGATGTCGTTCTAAATATGATGAATTAGTGGCCGTGCAGCATTGTGAGTCAAAACACGCTCTCGCTCTTCGATTTTTAATAAGTCAAAACACAACCTTGTTGTTCAGAGAGCTGATTTTTATTGTTCCAATTAAACTGCAACGTCTTCTCTGTGGTAGAGATACCTTGGTGTGATGTTATGCAGTATCCAGTTACCACAAGGGTCAGAGTCTGTCGGTGGGTCCACTACTGTAGTCCAGACTGAAATATCTCAACAACTATCGGATAGATTGTCATGAAATTTTGTACAGACATTTATGATCTCCAGAGGATGACGCTTACTGACTTTAGTGATCTCCTGACTTTTCATCTAGCGCCACCATCAGGTCAAAGCTTTCACTTATCCAGCAAAGGCCCAGACACACCAACCCGACATCAAAGAACTAGCGGCGATGAAGGCCGTCTGTTGTGTTGCCTCATGTCGCCTTTGTCTTGGCCGTCAAGTTGCACTTGAACACACACCGCAAAGACTACAACCGACAGCAATTTAGCACATATGTTCTGCGCTTGCGTGAGATTAAATAACTCTCCATACCAGCAGGTCATGAACCAGGAAGTATAAAGAGTGACAAAAGCCACATACGGAGAAGGTCAGGGTGGATGGGTGGGTCAAAAAACACCAGACTTTCACCCAGGAGACCGGCGTTCGTATCGTATTTGAAACTAGAAGTCAACGTCTCTTAACTTCCGTACTCAAGTAACGCCACTTTTATCCCAAACCATGATCTTTTCCTAAAACTAACTAAGTAGTTTGTTGCTGGAAATAACCAAGTTGTTTCCTATGAAGATGGAAGTTTATTTTGAAAAGACTTTATGCACGTAACAAGCGGAATTTGACACGTGTTGCTGGACATTCGTAGGACAATGAGGAATAACTTTTCGTAAGATATCCTACGAACTGTTGTATGAGGACACGTTGTTCCCAGACGATTAATGCTGATAATGTTGGTGACCTCTTGACTTTAATCTTCTTTCAACTTCTTCATTTTTTGCTTTTTTGACAAAACACCTGCAAAAATGATGACATTCCTGTCAGCCTCAGCTGTACTTTGTGTTTGGTGCTGATTAGCAAATGTTAGCATGCTAACATGCTAAATTAAGATGCCGAATATGGTAAACATTTTAAACATCAGCATGTTAACACTGTCATTGTGCGCATGTTAGCACAGTGATGTTAGTATTTAACTCAAAGCACCGCTGTGCCTAAGTACAACCTCACAGAGATGCAAGTTAACAGTCACAACATGCTCAAAGATTTAATTATACATCTAAATTCAATTATGTATGTGCGTATACCTGAAATGAATATGCTCAAAAAATACTGATTGGGTCTTATAAAGGTTCTCTATGTGGCATTCAGAGCAAAACTATGATTGAGGGATTGCCTCCAGACAGCTTCTATAATTGCCTCCATACTCCTCTACATCGTTACATAGCAAAGAGTTGTTTGCTGCTATATTAATGCTCTGGATGTCGTGTAGAGAACCTCTAAAGTTAATTTAGTAATGAAAGGCACTTGGATTAAAGGTCCTACCAGGAAATTGTGAGCAGTAATAATGACAGACTGGTATCTTTTGGCAGTAAAAAGTGACAAAAAAAGATGGTAAATTGGTCAATTTTACAACAGGATGGTGCATTGAAGGAACTTTCAAAACAAATCATTTATCAAGAGACATTCCTACACACACACACACACACACACACACACACACACACACACCCTCCCTCTCTGAAGTCAATGCAGCACTCTGAGGTGGGAGACAGCTCTGCCCATGTTCGCTGTGGCAGAGACTGGCATCAGGCCTGTTGCTTAGTAACCAGTTCTGTGGATGCTGGCACTGTTGTCCTCTCGCCATAGAAACGCAGGAGGATTCGGAGACCACTATTGTTACTCTGTCGAGTAAGACACACACACACACACACACATTCCCACACATATCTCCTTCTCTTATTCACTCAAAGTCAAAGCACACAGAGTAAGCGAATGTGCCACACACTGTGAGTTTTGCTGCTGCTCCACACTTTTCACAAAACTTTGATGGGACTTTTTTTTTTGTCACAGTTTATCCGAGCTAAATTGGGCCACTGGGAAGCTAAGCTCGTCCTTGTTTGAGTGTTTTTTCTCTGCTTCACACAGCTCCACAAGCGGATCTACCAGATGCAGGTGACAGTCCCGGCCACAGGCATCAACAGCTTCAACTACTCCTTCTCCTACCTCTGTCTCCCCGACGACAAGAACGTCTGCATCATCGACGACATCATCCGTGCAATGGAGGAGATCCAGTCGGCTCGCAACACCAACCGCTCCGTCCCGATCCTGCGGTACCCGATCACGCAGCTGGCGGACGGACGGCAGGCGTACATCGGCCACCAGCTGGGCGGCGTGCAGGGCTGGGGTCCCAATGGGGCAGTGCGAGGCCAGGGGACGGGAGCCAGGGGAGAAGGCGTACGTTCAGCCAGGGCGTTGCAGCTCACCTACTACCTCCAAGCCCGCGGCGGCCTCATGGACCGGGTGGCCAGCCAGTGGGAAAAGGCCTTCTGTGCTGAGCTGCAGCACTTTGCAGCGTTGCACCCTAAACTGGGGCTGTACCCTTCTACTTCCTCTTCTCTGAGGACAGACTTCCAGTTCTCCTCTGTGCTGGCTCACCGCCCCCTGTTGGCCAGCTTGGGGGCGTGCGGTGTGCTGGCCGTCCTCTGCTGCTCTATGAGGGACTGTGTGAGGTCTAAACCCTGGTTGGGACTGCTGGCTCTGCTGTCTATCACACTGTCGGGCCTCACTGCTGCTGGGATACTCAACCTGACCGGGACCACCTACAACTCTACGTACCTGGGCATCCCTTTCGTCATGCTTGGTAGGTTTAAAATTAATGCTTTTGATGTTCAAATAAAAAATACACAACATATATCTGACATTTTGAGTCTTTAGAATTCTGTATGTCCATATCTTCATCCTCAATTTGACTGGAAATGGCTGAATCAGGACATTTTTGAATGTATCTCCGGGGTCTGAGAAGTGAAGCCAATGCAGAAGAGCCTTAAACTTGCATTCTTTTCTAATAGCCAGCAGGGGGCGACTCCTCTGGTTAGAAGTCTATGAGAAAATGAGCCTACTTCTCACTTGATTTATTACCTCAGTAAACATTGTAAACATGTGTTTATGTTCTCAATCGCTAGTTTCAAGTCTTCTTCAATACAGCATGATGTTCATTTAGTAAATTATGGTCCCATTTAGAGTCAAATAGACCATAAAGCAGGGGATGCTTTAGGGCGTGGCTACCTTGTGATTGACAGGTCGCTACCACGCTGATGTCTGGTCTGGGAGTCGTCTGTGTTTTCGTCTTTAAACTTTAACCCTTTCACAGTGGGTTTTCAGGTCATGAAAGTTAATCATAATCTTTTTGGTCGCCTCAAAAATATCTTATTCAGCATTGGGTTGTAGTTAGCTCCACCCTCTCGTGTCACTTCTGGTTGCAAAAACCCAAGATGTCGACGGCCAAAATACCGAACTCGAGGCTTCAGAACTGCAGTCCACAAACCAATGGATGACGTCAGGGTGACTACGCCCACTTCTGATATAAAGTCTATGGTTGAACACAGGGAAGAAAAAAAGAAAAGAAAAGTGAAGTTAACACATGGCAGGTGGGAACCACGGTGAACATTGCCATTGCTTTTATATCTCAGACTGCCTGTGTTCACCGTCTGCTTCTTCAGTACCTGTGATGGGTTCTGCAGGTGTCAGCCTCGGGCTGAACGCCATTTCAATGTAGACAGATCGTCAACATGACTGACAAGTGGCGGGGCATGGCAGAAAATGAATCCAAAGGGTCTGAAAAAGTAAGTTGTCAAGTTGGGGTTCTTAAAGTCTGGAACAAATCCAGAGCTGAAACTAGAGGATTTCACACTATTTTTTACATTTATAAGTTTTTACATTTACAAATTGAGTTTGAGACTATTTGAATAAAAGGACACTTTTTAAGGCTTTAAATTAAGTGCTTGTTGGATTGTTGAAGAGCGTCTGAAAACTCCTCTGCCCGCACATTTCCACTACCAGAATTGAGCAGCTGCCTATTATAATTTTTGTAACTTTCTGAAGTCAGCAATCTGACAATCACGCCCACTTCAGTGCCAGAAAATGTGTGGCGGTATGCCCATTTCCAGATGCGGTTGGACGACACATCTTATGAACCATTAACCGTACTTAACAGCAGTATTGCAGACTTGACATGATGACGGTGAGCACATGAGACATGGCACAGTATGCATGACCAAAGCAGGGGATGCACAAATCCAACGTTTTCTCACCCGATACCAATTCAGATGCCTTAATTCAAGGTCTCTGCCAAAACAAATACTGATCCGATACC
Source organism: Sebastes fasciatus (assembly GCF_043250625.1). Taxonomy (NCBI): domain Eukaryota; kingdom Metazoa; phylum Chordata; class Actinopteri; order Perciformes; family Sebastidae; genus Sebastes; species Sebastes fasciatus. The sequence goes on along the minus strand of NC_133815.1, from coordinate 4,856,393 downwards.
AGTGCTCTCTTTTCCGATTCATTTTGATGCCAAGTTTGACTCAACGGATGTAAATTATAGCAGAAACACTGAATTTCATGAAGCAGTGAAGAAACTGTATTTAATGTGGATTGATCATCCTTAATAAATCCTCCTTAATAAGGTCAGTATAGTCCATGTGGGACGCAGACTTTGTTCTGAAGATTAACCATAATTCATAGAAATATTGCAGACTTGCCATGATGCCGGTGACCATGTCACAGTGCTCGTGACCAAAGTCAAACCCAAATCATTTTTAATTTGTTAATGGAAATAAAATACTTTTAATGAGAAAGTAAGTCTTATACAGACTGCAGCAGTGTTATTAAAGAGATGATACACTTGAGGTAGATATTATTTTTCTATTCCCAAATATATAATGGTTTGGGAATTCACTTTTGTAATTAAGACAGCAGGTTAACAAACCATCTGCTCTTGAAGTGACAGCGATTGTTTCAGCATTTCAGTGTGACCGACTCTGCAATGCTAATTATGCAGCAGCTTGCATGACAATAGGGACGAAAACATTTATTTTATTTATTTAATAAGTGAATTTAGTGATTAAATGAATTTGCTATTATGAAGAAAATGGATAGAAAGCAATCAGAAATCAGTTTAAATTCAGTAATAATGTAACAAACTAGGGGCAAAGAAATGCGCACCATCTGTGTGAAGGCGTACTCGCATGCATACTAAATACTGAATGACGTGCTGTATGTAACCACTACCACACACATGTAGTCTATACCATAATTACTCTGTAATGTGGAGGAGGAAAGGCTGCTGTTAGGCTTAAAATAACCGTAGCGAGAACAGAAGAGAGACGGGGGAATAGAGACAGAGAGGGGGCTCGATGAAATATCACTCCAAATGGGGGGTTGAGATAAGGATTCTCTGAGCGGAAAATGAAGTTAAACTGTAGTTAGAAGGAAGGCAGGCAGGCAGGCAGGGAGGGTTTTTCAGAATCAAGTAGGCAGACAGAAAACAGTGGGAGGACGTGAGGAGAGAAAGAAGGATGTGATTACATAGTACAGAAAGAGATAGCATAAAAGAGAGGAAGAGGGAGAAAATACAGTTATTATTTAATGTTTAAAAAATGTGGATTTGTGACAACATTTTGCATCTTTCTCCTTCAGACACCGTTTCACAAAGAGGCTTATTAACTTGCAAAGCTGGCACAAAAGACAAACTGATGTGTTGATAAATAGCCTGTTCCTTGAACTCATTTTTGACAAAGAGTGTGTTTGTGTACAAAGGGAGGTAAATAGATTATGTAAAAGGTTTTGGAATATCATTGTAATATATCTCAATCATCTGTGCGTCCATTTACTTTTACGATCATTTTCAAAACATTATAGTGATCCAAGTTTCTGTGGTATTGAACCGCAAAGTGTGCCAGCAGCATTAAGGACTGAAATGATCAAGTACAGAAAACTGGCATCAATGCTTGGCCAGATTTGTAGTCTGGTTGCCAGACAAAAAGCCAATTAATCTGTTGAATTGTCGAATGTCAGAAAAGTTATCTGCAACTTTGATAATCGATCAATCATTTTAAGTATTTTTGAAAAAGAAAAAAATGTTAAAGAGAGAAGCAAGTTATTTTTTTTTAAAACAAGTTTATATTCCTTAATGTGAGGTACTGAAAAAATAGTAATGTGTTGGTACCAAATCAGGTATAATCATAATACCGATATTGACAATGTACAAGCTATAGCCATCCTGGCTGCATGTTTGTGTGTATGAAACTTTTGGCCATAAACAAAAGTTTAAACTGAGTTTTCAGTATCTGAAATCCATTTTATGACTCAACAGTAATATCTGAAACAGTCTGAAAGGGTTCTGGCAAATGGACACATCCTTATCATATGGGTATTTTCCATAGACTGTATATAAAGATGGACATCATGAAGCCAAAACGTCTCAATCGCCCCCTGCTGGCTGGCTGCAGTAAAGGTCATAAGTCCCGCCCCCTCCATGATAGTGGATGGGCCAAACTAAAAAGTCAAAGTACACGTCTAATAAATGTTCCCCAAAAATGGTTTGGGTCATTTTAGGTAGTTCTTATCATGAGTTTGGTTTTAATTAGTTATTTTATGCTATAAAAAGGGGCTGAGACGTCATGATTGACAGCTGTGAGTCTCTCTCGCTGACAAGCTGCAGCCGTGCTCGGCTCGCGATTGGTTCGGGCGGGTGACCTCGATACCGCGGCTCCATCGCCCGATCAATACCGCGTAGACTCTGGCTCCAAATGATGTCAAAATCTCAAGATGGTAGCTCCCGTATCCGGAATATGTCGGCTTCACTTCTGTACAGTGGGAGGAAGTGGAGACCTTTCGTCTATCTTTATATACAGTCTATGGTATTTTTATTGGTATTATTAGCACCTGAGTGAGTGTGTCCATGTGTGTGTTTGTCCATGAGTGCACATTAGTCTGTCTCAAGCTCAGGTAAATATCAAAATCCTTGGACAAGTGCCGTCCCCAGCCTCTCGTTTCGCTCGCGTCTTCTCTCTGCAACATTAACCTCCGCACCTCTTCCACCGTCATTCATAATCAGCAGACTTTCTCAGTTGCACCCACGCCTAAAGTGTCTGTACGTTACGCCTCTGCTAAGGTGTTAAGTGTTTCGCCATGGCGAGGTCACTGGAGAGAGAGAGAGAGAGAGGGGAGGGGGATGTAAGTGTGTCACTGGTGACTCATGGATGCCATGGCAACCACGGTAGAGGAAACCATTAAAAAAACATCTGATGCATGTATATAAACATGTACTGTATGTCCATGCACATGAGACTGGACATGCACATGGAGGCGGTGCATTTAAATCACCTCACTTGAATACAGCATCAAAACTGTATTCTTTACATGATAGTAATCATGTTTGAAGCTATAAATCTATTAATTAAAGCAGCAGTAGGTGAGATTGGAGCAAATATGATTAAAACAAATATTTTTATACAACGGTAACTATATCCTGACTGAAATACATGAGACAGGTAATTTAAAAAAATCATGTGCCTCTGTGTCCTCCGGTGCTTCTAACGGCATCTGCAAGATTTCAAAGACCGGAGGAAAACAACCAATCAGAGCCGAGCTGGAGTCTGCCGTCCAGCTGTCGTCAATGAGCCGGCTGTCAATCACTCGCAAACTCCGACCAAACGGTCAAACTAGGCAGCGCTGATCAAATTTGAATCAATATTATGTTACTGTAATGACTATTTCTCACCTCAAATGTTTTCAGAATCATATTGTAGTGTACTGTTTAACTGTAAAATGAGAAAGTTTGTGACCCGGCAGCCATGTTGAGATCTGTGGAGGAAATACAAAGCACCGCCCACCAGCCGGAGCCCAGCCAATAGGAACGCTCTCTCTCTCTCTGAAATGACCTGTGATTGGCCAAAGTCTCCCGTCACAGACTAGATTTTTTTAAAGACTGAAAACAGAGTCATCAGGAGGAGCAGAAGTCTAGTTTTCTCTCAGAACACTTCAATTACAATATGCTGAAAGGTTATTATGGAATTTTTGCCAAATGACGCCAAAAACATTCTGCCTACTGAAGCTTTAAATCACCTCAAATAGACGTTGATGTGAATCAGTGAATACAGCATCAAAACTATATTCTTTACATGATATCACTCATGTTTTAAGCTATAAATATACTCATTAAGGAGTCTTTGCTTTTATGCTTCTGTTATCTCTAAATATTTGTTTGACTGGTTAGAAGTTACATTTTCTCTTCCTGCTGCTGCAAAAGTTCCAATTTCTCAACTAGGCACAAGAAAACTGCATTCCCACGGTGTGTTACATCAGTCATTTCACATATTTCTCGTTCAAAAGGGAGTTGAGGTGCGACATTATGCAGCGAGGACTGTTCAAAAGCAGCCAGGCTGAGTTATTGCACTTCCTTGTGCAACGTTGTGATTCCTCAAAATGAATAAATTGAAGGAAAGCGGGGAGCAATCAAAGCATTCTAGGGAAAGAAAAACCAGGTGGTTGAAAATTGGCTCAGTCTCTAAACATAAAAACTAGCTAAACGCTAAAATTGTGGGCTGTAAAATCCAAACAAGGGGCTGAAAGAAGCTAAATTGCAGGATTAATAATTATCTGTAAGTTTATCATTACGAGCAACTTCTTATATATTTAGTATTTAGTCATTTGATCAGTTTTTATTCTAAAAATATCAAGTAGTGCAGCTTTAGGCATTTATAACGCGATAACTTACATTTCTATTTTTTTCCCGTCAGGTCACGGCCTCTTCGGTTCCTTCGAGATGCTGTCGTCATGGAGGCGAACCCGGGAGGACCAGCATGTGAAGGAGCGCGTGGCGAGCGTCTTCGAGGACGTCATGCTGCGTTTCTCCGCCTCCACCATGCTCCACCTGATGACTCTGGGCCTGGCCGCCTCGCCGCTCACCAACATGGAGGCCGTCCGGCTCTTCTGCCGCACCGCCGCCCTGGCGGTCACCATCGGCTATGTTTACATGCTGTCCTTCTACAGTTCCTGTCTGGTGTTCACAGGATACTTAGAGACCGGGTACAGACACGGCTGCTTCTGCCGGCGGGTCCCCAAACCGGACCGGCTGGACTCTAAACCGGCCTGGTACAGGTGTCTCATGTACACCCGCTACCAAGACGAGGCTCAAACTACCAACCCGCCACACGGGGTCGATCACAGTCACGGTCCTGATCACGCTCACACGCCGAACTCTAACCTCACTCACACACATGCGCACACGCACCCGCACCCGCACACGGCGAACAACCCTGCCGAGCACGAACACGGTCATGAACATGTGGCTAACTCCACACACGCACACGAACATCCACACGCACATGAACATCCACACGCACATGAACATCCACACGCACATGAACATCCAAACGCACATGAACATCCAAACGCACACCCACACCCACACCCACACCCACATTCCGCATCGAGCACGGACCCTAATCCTCAGGACTCTCACCTTTTGCTGGGGTGTGTGAGGCGTTGCTATGGAGACTGGATCACTAACACCTATGTCAAACCCTTTGTGGTTCTGCTGTATCTGGTTTACATCTCCTTTGGATTGATGGGCTTCCTGCAGGTGAGGCATCAAACAAAAACACAACAACTGCCATTTTGTTATAGCAAACTGCACCATCACCCTCATTTAGACAGAGTATGGCTCCATATCTATTTATCACCCACATTCATGACATCATATCCTTGTGTTGGGACAGTGCAGGACAATTTCATTCGATTAAAGGCTAATGTGACCACAACTTAAGGGGCTGATTAATCAAAGACACAATTTTCTGAACGAAACATGCATGAGTCAGCATTAATCCTTCAGAATAAAAGCTTCATGTCCATAAATGTAAACTGACTAAAGGCCTTTACACACCAGGGGCGTGACGAATAAACGACACGAAAATGCAAAATACTCGCCTGCGAATGTTATATGTCTCTGGGCTTTTATTGTGAGAGGTAAGGATGGAAAGAGTGGATCTGGTCTGCGCTGCCTTTGATAAGGTCGAAAGGTAATATAGCTTGCCGTCCTGGTTTAGACTACGGAGCCTCGTGTTGTTGTTGTTTCACAAATATACTGTAGGCGCAACTCAACCCGTTCCACACAACGTGATTGGTTCATGTCTTTATTTGTGGTGCAAAAGCTCGGAAAAGTTGATGTTCCATTCTTTATCGCCGTGTAATATTTGTGTTCTGTGAGAAATGACTCATGACAAACGCATCACTTTGAAAAAATATATTTACGTGTGAATTAATCGCTCAAAAAAACACTGCCGGTGTGTAAAGGCCTTTATACACTTGCACAAAAGTTTCAGGAGTTGTAGCATTTTAAAAAATATTTTTATAATTTGTGAAACAACAGTTGCATCGTATGTAATTTAGACACTGACGGACTGACAGATGATCATGTGTACCTGTAGCTCCTATGGTTAAAAAGGAGTTTTGGTACATAAGTTTATATCATAGTATTGTCATTTCACTTAACAACTTACTAATACCATATCTTCATATTTGTGTCATAAAACTCACTTGCCATCCAAATTTTAGGAGACAGCTTATTTACCGGTACATCATACAGATTGCTGAAACACCACCATCAGCCAATGTCCGGCCGTCGGTGAGCGTCTGTCAGCCTAGTTTTTTGCGTCCCGCACTGTCGGCTCTAGTCTGCCCGTGTCACCGGCTTTTGTCGGTGAATATAATCACTCTGATTGGCTGTTCAGCTTAAACAAATCAGTGCACAAGAAGAGAAACGGATGTGAGGAAAGCAAGCAAATGAGTAAAGTCAAGAGGAAAAACACAGAAGGCTCTTCTCATTTTTCATCTTCATCTCATCTGATCATTCCAATTCACAAATATTTTCACAACGACATGACTGTCTGGAATGAAGTGGTGAGTGAGAGTGGTGTGAAAATGGCCAGCAAATGTCACTTTGTTTCATTACTTATCATAACAACGGCTTGTATATCCCGCTGTCCTCGGCCTTCTGGTTTCCCTTTTTGAATGACGAATACAGACTACCATCACCTGCTAGTTTTATTTCCTCTCATGTAGGCGCAGAACGTACAAGCCAGTTAACTGTTGACTGTAGTCTTTGTTGTGTGTTGAAGTGCATCTTCTTGGCTAAGACCCAGGCGACGTGAGGCGACGCAACAGTCACAGATATTGTTTGTTTTTCTCAGTTTGTTTGGTCACTACGTGGCAGCTGAGGGGGTAGTATCATTTGAAAAAGAGATGCCAGTGCATACTCATAATGTTTACATACTAATAAAGGCATTAACACACTGTTTAACCTGTTACTAATGTGTTTCTGTTGTCGACAGGTGACCCAGGGTTCAGACCCCAGTGCACTGGTTGCCATGGATACAGCGACAGTATTGTACACCCGTGCCCAGCAGCGTTATTTCAGCTCGTACTCCCCCGTCATTGGATTTTACATCTATGAAAGCGCCCCCTACTGGAACGCCTCGGTGCAGCGGGACCTGCTGGAATACGCCAAAGGCTTCCAGCGAATCAGCTGGCTGGAAGCGTACCTGAACTACCTGTCGGATCGCAACCAGTCCACCAGCCAGCCTCGGGAAAACTTCACCCACACGCTCCGCCACTCCTTCCTCCGAGAGCCGCAGTATGCCCACTTCGCCGACGACATCATATTCGTGGAGCGCGGTCAGGGCGAGGAGCCCGATGTGGCGGCGTCCCGAATCTTCCTGGTGGCCAAGACGACGGAGAACAAGCGCGAAGAGATGTCAGTACTGCTGGACACGCTGCGGCGCCTGTCGCTGACCTCGCGCGTCCGCTTCCTCATCTTCAACCCTTCCTTCGTCTACCTGGACCGCTACGCCGCGGCGGTCAGCTCCCCCCTCAGACACTCACTGCTGGCGGTGCTCTTCCTGTTGGGTCTGTCCTCGCTGGCCGTCGTGGAGCCGCTGGTGTCCGTGTGGCTGGGCCTCACCCTGCTCTCTGTCCAGTTCGGGGTGCTGGGCTTCATGACCTTATGGGGTGTGGAGCTGGACTGCATGTCTGTGTTGTGTCTGATCTCGGCCTTGGGGCACTCTGCGGACTGCAGCGGCCCCCTCCTCTGCGGTTTTGCCTCGGGTCGGGGCGACAGCAGGACTCGCTGGGTGAGAGTGGCGCTGGAGAGACACGGGGTTCCCTCCCTACAGACGCTCATCTGCTACAGCGCCGCCCTGGTGCCCGTTAGCACCGTACGCTCCAACCTCACACGCACACTGTTTCGCTGCCTCACCCTCACGGCCGCCTGCTCGGCCCTGCACACGCTCGCGTTCCTGCCCACCCTCCTCACCTTCCTGCCCCCCTCCAAGACCCGGGGTAACCGGCCCGACGGGGAGGGGCAGAGGCAGGAGGTGGAGTGCGTCGAAATGAACGACAGCACTCGAGTGGTCGACCAGATCACCACCGTCTGAGCATGGGATGATGTTGTTTTTTGCCCCCTTGGTTGCCATGGTGACTGCCGGCTGGGAATTGCTTCATTGTAGTCTGACCAGTCGCTATGCTTCTGCAGACATGAATGGCGATCCTTGTGAAAAGAAAAGTGTCACCGAGAGAAAGATAAGATGAAAAATAGAGGTAAAGGGTCAAGAGGAAACAGTAAAGGAGAGGAGGCTACTGAAGAAAAGAAAGAGGGGTTTCCAATGCAGTGTATCCATGGTTACCTGCTTGTTGCTAGTTGCTGTGTGGCATGTGAATGAGCTCTTTCCCAAACAGCCAATCCGAAGTCGAGGATCAGCTGAGGTCAGGCCTGTCAGGCTGTGACGGGTTATTACACAGGAAGTGCCACATTTTTTCACGTGTCCAAAAGTTGCTTTAGATCTGATCACACTGTTTGGCTATTGCTATCTGTTCGCCATATCAAGTTGCACAAATACAGCTACAATGACATGAGGCAATCATCTGTATGACTCGAGTATTTCTACTTTAATGCCGAACAAATAAAGTCAAATCAAGAAAAACATGCTTGTAAGTGGTTTTGGCTTTGATGCAGGTTGTTTTAATATAGTAATGGGGGAAATATACATACCTTTAGATGGAACACTTTACAACATTTGCCTTGAGTTAACTTAAATATCATGAGTCATAAATTGCATTTTTTACCATTTAAGCTCTTTCAGCACATCTGAAAAAAGATATTTAGTATTTGCCACATCAGATACTAAAGTTAAGGATGCAACTATGTTGATACATACCATTATATTGGGGATCATGGATCAGTATGTCTTCAGTGCAAAGGGCAAACAAAACATTACATTTCTTTTCATTAATTTTTAATTAGTTAATCATAAACCACAATTCTTGCTGTAGGAATGAAAGGGTCAGCTCATTTAAATTTCAGAGACAAATATCTCTCTCACATCCTCCTACGTGGTATCTATGCGGCATGCAGATCCTTGTGGTTGTTATATGCCGAGGTTTTGAGAGAATTCAGTGCGTTCTGGACCCTTTTTGCTCATTACCCATAATGCTCAAATCAATGCTTCCAAAACACCCGAGTCTTCACGCTCTCAGTTCCTGACGCTAATGATGCTTACCGTTTGGGCTGGGTTGAGCTCGATTTATGCTTGCCGCATCCACGAGGGTCGAGAGTGTCTGTAAGGCCAGAGTGACATCACACCATGAGATGGCCCTTTGCGGGGTTTCCGTGCTGCAGGACCTCGGCTGTTCGTTCACACATCTAATATTTACTACGTAGATGGGCGGAGAAAATGTAGAACTTTGTGGAGCTTTGAGAATTTATATAAAAGATCCAAACGTTTCCTTTGTCACGATTCCACGTCAGCTCATGTCCGTGCAACCTTCCTTACGGAAAGTATAACCGAGGCTTTAACCTGAGTAGCATGATTTTGCCACTCCTCTCTTGAACCACAAAAGTAACTGAGTACTGTGTGGGCCTGACATTTTCCCCCTAGCCAGACCAGGTTTCATTCCAGCCCTCACAAAGACAGACGAATATAACATTTGTCCCAACCTGAAGCCAGTCAGATCTCCCTCTTTTCAGTACAATAATGCAATACAAACATGGCTTATCCCGGTGCTATGTACAGTAGGCCTTAACATCATGATGAAACAGTCAACATTAAGCCAAAAATAGTATTAACTGTCAACATGTATTAGTCAGCCCTTCGCCAACCACTGCATGTGGTAAATCCTCAAACCTCTCCTCATGAGAAAAACACAATAATATAAAGCACATTACTGTCAAAATGCACACTTAATATGCACCATACTGTTGCATAGAATCTGGATACAGATATGAGTTTTATTCACTGTAAATGTCCGATCAATCAGAGCTTTAAGTGATGATGAATAATGTGGCCTGAGATGAAATGTATTCATCAGGAAATGATGTCGGAAACCTAAGCTACCGTTTCTCCTTCTGTCCTCCTTCTATCCGTAAATCGCTTTGAATGAAAGGATTGTTCTCTTTCAACCTCCTGCGATTCTTCCCCCCCCTGAAGTGAAAGAAGCCTGTTGCCTTTTTACTCTTTTATTCCTGAATTCATCTCGGTGGTTGAAGATCTGCGTGTGTGGGAGTGCCTCCTATTGTTAATCCGTGCTCCTCTCTGACACTCGCCTGAATGAAAGTATTGTTGAGGCTCTGTGTGCAGGCGCCACAAGCATCAGTAAGACAACGGCACGATCCCTCACCAACTTCCCTTCCAGGAGCACCGCCAATTGGTTTTTCTTAAGAGCGCATGCATGACCTCCGAGCTGGAGGTACCGCTAACTGTTGGCTGCGACATATTTTGTAACAACATGGTAGTTACACAATTACAGGCCTGAATACAGTTCTCTCTAAATATAATCCACACATAAAGGTGCACTGCTCTGGTGCATGTTCTGGTAGATTGTTGGAAAGCGTGAACTTTCTTCTTGAAATGCTGCACTAGGAGGTGTTCAACAGTTCCATCCTGCAAAATAAAACTGCCTTTCTCTCCATAACCAACAGCCCATTGGTTCACACCTCAGATTGAGCCCTCAGGGTAGAAACGCAGGACATGACGAGGGCGCCAGAAACCACCAACACCTCCCACGCTCAATCATGCTGTCAATCCAAATCCAGTTTACTGCTGCTTCCTCTGTGATTGCTGTTTAGGTTCGCAGGTACGGTAGAGCAATGAAAGAGCTGTGGAGCTTCATGTCCGATGTAAAATAATGGGCTACAATTGACAGTATGTACAATAAATCTACAAGCACGAAAGGCTTCTGCAAATGCGTTAGGTCTTCTCACTCCCAACTTGTCAAACAGCAGCGCCCCTCTGCATCGGAAACCGACGCACGGAGGTACCCTTTAGCTACGGTTTGTGACGAACTGGGCTTTCAACTAACTCCAATGTAAACCCACCTGCTGCGTTAATCAACGGTTGGAGAAAGTGACGTAGTATTAATAGATTGAGAGTCCGTTTAAGGCTGTTAGCGAGGGGAGGTGATGGGTCAAACAAACACAAGACCTTAAATCAGGAGACCGCTGTTCATGTCCCGTGTGAAACTAACAGTAACGTTGACTTATTTTGTCACGTCACTCGTTAGTTTCGTAACTCGTTGGTACCGTCAGTCCCGTGAATCATTAGTCAGTAAAGTTAATGTTAACCATGGCCGTTTCCTAACCCTAGCCAAGTGGTTGTGTTGCCTAAACCTAACTTCCTGTGAAAACACAAGTGTATTTTGAAAGGACACTATTCGTGTAACAAGCGGATATTGACACGCTGTCCTTAGTGTGTCCAAAAGTAATGCAAGAGGGGTGCCCCGTGCGTCGGTCTCTGATGCCAAGGGGCACTGACCAAGCGGCGGTATTTGACGAGTTGGGAGAGAGAATGAGTTGCAGTGAGAGGTTGTGGAGAAAAGTGAGGTAATCGTAACGTAGTTGTGTGTGCGCGCTTCAATTGAATTGTAAAAAGATTGTTTAGCCTACATGTCCACGTGGTCTGCTTGATGTTTTATTCTACTGTTGATTGTAAAAGAAATTTCAGGCAGCTTGTTTTATTTATCGTAGAACATTTTTGTTTAATTGTCTGAGTTTTGTCTCTTTTCTGGTTCATTCTTATGAGGCTAAGGAAGGACGTGGTTTTTAGTGATGTTTGTGATGTGTTTCCGTGGTGCGTATTTTACTTAGTTCACATACTTATTTTGAGCCAAACCATAATGTTTTTCCTCAACCTAACTACGTTGTTTTGTTTCCTAAAGTACATATGACACTCAAAAAGGCTAAAATGCATTCTCATGACACACGGAATGTCCTTATAATGTCGTGCTATTTATATGCCTTCCCATGAGATTGGGTTTGGTTTGTGATGTTGTGTGCTAATGCATGCACGTGTGGATGCATTCACATACAGTATGTGGTCACAGCTATTGCAAATTCACATTTGTTTCTAGATGAAGTACACACATTTAGTACATTTTTCATTGTCAGTGCTTAAGTTCTGCCATTCTTGAATTGCATTAATATCATTTTCTTGAGTTACTTTGAGTGCTGCTGGTCTTGGGGACCTTTGGGGTTTATTGCAGCTGGCATCCCTCAGGTTACATTACTGTCTCCTTTAGTCCTCGTCAATGTCCCTTTGTTCTATATTTGTTTAATTAGTCAGTATCTTCCGCCCTCCCCACTACCTTCATACACTAAAATACTTTCCATACTGATCTCTGATAATCCTAATCTCTCTAATTGTGTAAACATTTTCAGTCTAAAAGGTGTCTATGAAGCAGTGAGCAGTGTTAAATGCCTACACTTGGATCCTGGACTGTACCAAACACCTGCCACAGCAAAGGGGGGTTAGAGGAGAGATGCTTTTTGTTTTTGCAATTAATTTTGCAAGTTTAGTTTAAAGTTCTTTTGTTCGTTTTTGTAATAATTAATATTGAGTTAGTAGCAAACTGTCTGTCGAGTGTTTATTTGTAGTTATTGTGTTTTGACCACCCCTCTTTTATTTGATTGGTTTGGCCAGCCAGAATATATGCTCCCCCCCATTTGTTGTTCAGGGAGGTTAGTTTAGTCTTTTTGGGGTCAGTTTGCTGTATTTTGAGTTCAGCCCTACTTTGTTGACCTCTTTTAGGGCCCAATTTAGATAATGATCATTTTTGTTTTTATTTAGTTCTGACCTCATTTATCCAAAACTCAACCATAGTTTTCTCTTTCAGCCTTCAGACAAAACTTTTTTGTAGGTTCACTGGTCGTTAAATTTCTCCCGATTGTTCTCGGACTTATGCTGCAGAAAATGCCAGCGCACTTAGGGGATCTCACTCTTGATTTTTGGCAGGACACTCAGGTCATGCTGAAATTCAATGTACCCAAGAGGTGAAGTTTCTGCACGGGACTGTCTGGCTACTAATTCCTCGCCTATTCCTAGACCTTATTTAAACTTGGTTTTAAAATGTATCTTGGGCGATTGGACCACAAGGGGACAACGCTGAACAACCACCAAGATGCATTGTGATCCGGTCACTCAAACCACTAGCTGAGGTGGTCTGGGACACATTTGACCACATATCTTTCATAGTGTCAACACTAATGCATCCTGATGCGTCCCTGAGAGGGACGTAACAGGAAAATAGGTCATCAAAGCTGCGGCTCTCCTTTGTTCTTCCTTTTTCTCAGCTCCAGTTGGTTGAGATATATTACGGGTGCGCCAAACATCTTGTCTGGACAACGTAACGGTTTGTATGATATCTTACGAAAGTTATTCCTCCTTTTTTGTTTGTTTTCCTACGAATATCCAGCAACTTGTGTCAATTTACGCTCATTACATGCATACAGTCTTTTCAAAATAAACTTGCGTCTTCCCAGGAAACAACTACAGCACCTTACGTAATAAAACTACTTAGTTAGGTTTAGGAAATGATCAACTTGGTTAGGATTAGGCAACAAAACTACTTAGGTTTAGGAAAAGATCGTGGTTTGGCTTAAAGCAACAAAGAAAGTGGTGTTACTTAAGTAAGTTACGTGACAAATAAATCAATGTTGACCTCTGGTTGCACACGGGACATGAACGCCGGTCTCCTGGGTGAAAGTCTAGTATTTTTAGACGCACCCATCCACCCTGACATCCTCTCTTCACCGTGTTTGCCGCTCTTTATATTTACTGGTTGACAATTACGTGACTTACATACAAATTGATTTTGTGGGATGTATAGAAATTAAAGTGCATTACTTATCGTAGGTATAGCTACGAACAGTGTATGAAACCAGCCTGGCCTGGACACGCCAAAGAAATAGACCCAGTCTGTATTGTTTTGATTTCTGATTCTTTTTCTTTCAATTTCCGGAAGGCTACGCACGGGAAGTGCATTGCTGCCTCCTGACGCATTTTGGTCTTTGCAGACAGAAATGATGCACGTGTTTATTTGCATATAGAGCGGGGATGTGAGATCCGATCACAAGGGGTTACTCGAGACGCATTCTAACGCCAGGTGGTGGACTGATGTACTTAGAGCTGTCCACTTGTGACTGGATCATCCAAGACGTATGTTAATGCCGTTTGTAAACAGGGCCCTAGAGACAGGTAGAGGGAATATATTATCACATATACATATTTAAAGCTCTCTAATATACTCCGACAAGACAGTCCAGATGCTCTAAACTCCCCCTTGGAGTAGCTGCGAGGAGTTTTCAGTTTGAATAATTGCAGAAAAGAGAAGAGATGGGAAAAGCTTGCCGGTGGGATTTGAGCTAGAACTGTGCTCTCACACTCACGCACACACACACGCACACTGACAACTAACTCACACTAAAAAGTGCTGTGTCACTGAAGAAGAGCGGTAACGTGCTGCAGTTCTGCTCTGCTCCACTGATCTGATGCTGTTTTGTAGAAATGAACAAAGGCTGACACCTGATCTGTAGTGGAAAAAAAAAAGAATTGCCATAGTCTTTATTGCCCCCTTGTGGCCAATGGGCAACTACTTAATTATCTAGATGCCTCCTCACCACAAAACACACACACACACACACACACACACACACACACACACACACACAGAGACAGAGACAGTACAGACACTGAGATTGGTAGATCCGTGACGCCCTGAGGCTGCTCTTGTGTTGTTTGGATTCATTTTACGTCTGACGTCAGATGCCATTCCTTAAATTCACGGCCCAGCCGTCAGTGCGCGTATGTGTGTGTGTGTGTGAGAGAGAGAGGGAAGATGTTCGACCGGTTTGTCAACCTGAATCTAACATTTTATACTTAAGCCTACTGTGTAATTTTTGCCTGTTTTTGCAATTTGCTGCAAACACACCTCATTTTCTACTGACGCACACACACTCACGCACGCACACACACCAGATAAAGGTTAATACCCTGTCCAGGAACTGTCTGGACCTGCATCCTGTCATACCAGCTGCTGCCCTCCAGTCATACTGGGATTAGGAAAAACACACGGATATACAGTAGATAGATGGTTCAAACACTGTTCAACACTGTTTATTATCTCTATCCCTCTCTTCCCTCCTCCTTCTCCTCTGTAGGGGTGTGTCATTATTATTTGATCTACTGTCTCCTCGCATTTCAAAAATTCAGATTTCCTGAACACACCTCGACACACTCGCACACACACCTAATGCCACAGACGATGCTCTTGTGTAAGTGACAGGTGGATAGGGAACATAAGAGGGAGCGCCATTCAGGACAGAGAAGAAGAAGAAGAAGAAGCACCACAAGAGAAGAAGACACTTAGGACTTTAACGGTGGCAGTTTTTGGACTCATGAGCGACAGATGAATGACATTATGGGAATGATGGAGAGACTCATGCATACAAACATGCATTCAAACCAGTAAACCCTACACAGACTCTGCACATGCACTTGAAAAGCATCAGGTAAGCAATATTAAAGATTCCTTACTTAAATTGTTAAAATAATCTGCAAACTTTGGACACCAAGAACTTGATAGTAATTTTAATATGTTGTCTGAAAATGTGAAGAAACCTCTTTTTGTATGCATCATCCACACGCTGTCATAGTTTGTGGATGATGCATACAATAAGATGTTTGATACAAGCAGTTCTGGAAGTGTCTCGACACTGTTTTGTTTCCCTGTTTTGAGTTGAAATATAGAAAGTCAGACTGTGGGAACTTGAGATTTGGGATGACAATAACTTCTTCTGTGTAGCCTCGAGGCTTCAATAGGTGCGGTTTCTTTTTCTGACACACAGAATATATGATAATCACATCCTAACAGACCAATATGTAGTTTCACATGTATGATGAGACACTTTAGGTTTCCTTAAGCAGCACTGTACAATTAACATTTTTAAATTACACTTGTTTTACCCCAAGAATAAACATGTATTAGTAATATTTGTTTCTCATGTGTCAGAGTAAACAATGTATCCCCACTAAAAGCTTTAATCTGTTAATCCATTTTGTATCAACGGTTTCAGTTAAGTGCAGATCAGATCAGTCTGGCAACAAAACAAAGCAACACAGCGGTGGAGTGAAGAATCAACATTATTAGATACAATTACAAAAAGAAAGCAAATGATATGATTGCATCCGTGCGTAACTTTTAACCCAATTACACTCATGGTACATACTTCAAAGGGCAAACCCTGCATGTCAACATAATTAATGAGGTTTAATTACAGACACTCCCTGTATAACAGTACAATCAGTCATGCACCGTAACGTTTACGTGCATAAATGCGTGCGTGTGTTGTAATATTTATTACTGTGCAGGTTAAAAATAGGCCCTCGCAGGAAAGGAACAGTATGTTATAGCGAAAGCATCTCATAATTATAATTACCACTGAGCCAACTGCTTTTATATCTGAAGGGACAGTTGAGGATATGATAATACTGTGAGTACATGAGAGTTATACAGTAGCTGCTTGGTTTTATTCACTTTTTTTATTTTATTTTATTTTTAAGGAAGAGAGGAACTAAATCTTAGTGTAACGACAATCTGAAAAATGTTATCCAAATTTAAATATTGTTTAAAAAAATCTAAATTGCTAATTCAACACTTATTTGTATTTAAATAGCACATTTTATTGCAGGTAAACTCAATATGCTATCTAATAAAATACATACAGCAACAAGTAACAAGTACAAAAAAATATGAAAAAAATACAAAAAAGTGCAAATTTCCTAACTTCGTCTCACTAAGTCAAACTTTTAACTTACCATTAGAGATCAAAATAGTAGTTGAAGTTAATTTTGTATAGCAGTGGGAGGCGATGGGGTGATTTAAGTATGTAATACAGTATGTCTGGGTTTGCGTGGATGCATGGGTAAAGATTTACATCACGGCTCTGATGACTTATTTACATAATGAGCAGCGATTAGATTTGTTTAATTTTTATTTATTTGTTAAAACACTTTTGTTAAAACAAGTGTGACAGGAATTAAGTGTTGACTTGCTGGGAATGAATAGTGTTAACGTCAGTTGATTCAGGAAAATGAAGGGAAATTAATTGATTCGCAGCACATTTTATAAATAACATACTTTTTAATCTTTGGGCTTGTTTGGGGGGGAAGGTATCAAGTATTTTCAAGTCAAAAAGCTGAAGTCCAAGTGAAGTCACGACTCATTGGTGTTAAAAGTCCGAGTCGAGTTGCAAGTCTTTTTCTGCTTTTGTCAAGTCATGTTGCACGTCATCAACTTTGTGACTCAAGTCTGACTCAAGTTCAAGTCAATGTTCTGGAGTCCACACCTCTGATGTTCCATGTAGGTCGCTCCTGGGCTTCCAGCTCTAGTATGGACTACATGCACTTGTTGAACAGGTTAAATTATAGTATGAAAGCTGCGCTAATCATACAGTATGTTTACACGAACAATACATCAAAAGATAATGTGCGACGTGAAAGGCGTCAAAATGTCTCAACAACTATGACCCGACTCTGTCGTTCCCCTCAGCTTTAACGTTTTAGCTTCTTTAAGCTCATTGTTTTGGTTTTCCAGCCCACAAATTTGAAGTGTTTTGATACCTTTCTAGCACTAAATGGCAAATGTTAAAGTTAGCAACTAGCTGGTGAACATAGTGGAACATTTAGGAGCTAAAAAGCCAGATATTTCCCTCAGGAGTTGGTGGAGACCCAAACAGAGCTAAAAGGAGAGTGAATATTGGACTTACATTTGCCTAGTGGACAGAAACGCAACTCTAAATGAGTGAATGTTGCTTTCTTTCTGCTTGATGTGTAAATAACAGCTGTTTGCTAACAAGTTCTCCATATCAATCTTATATGACTAAAAATAAAAATAAATGAAGCTGCTTTATGAATGAGGGTACATAACTGTACACTGAAACAAAGACAAATAAGTCAGTATTTTCTTTCTTCTGGTGGTTTGAATTTGCTTATTTGAGCCATCATGTAATAAAGTACTTGATCTATTATCTATATTTTACAAGCCTAACGTGAAGTGCAGCCTATCAATATCATAAAAACACCACAATGCAGCAATGAGATCCTGTAAGTTATGAAGGTGTGAATGTGGTGAGGTGTAACCCAGTCAGCTGCGTCGACTCCTGCCCTGCAGTCAATGCGTGAGTGTAGACAAAGCCACAGATATTATTGGATCGTTTTAGTTTACCAGCTGAGGAAAATTTTGGTGTAATCTCCCGACGGAAACAATGACGCTGTGATCAGTTTTACAACCTAGAAACACTGCCTGCACGGAAGGGGGGCCGATTTCAGAAATTTGGGACGTTGTTGTTGTTCTCACTCACAAAGCTTGAAATGTAATTTGGGACATCCATGAATGAGTGATGGAGAAGTAGCTGACACAAACAACAATGCAAAGCCAAATACACCCAAAATATAACCATAACAAGAGGAGGATGTGTCATTTATTGTGAATTTGTGTGACCTTATGTTCCCAGGAGGATGCATGACCTTTGCTTTGATGGAGGATGGTGGAGATGGACACATCAGTTCCTTCTTGTCATCTGGCTTTCACTGTTGGCCGCCACACCAACCAAAGGTAAGTTAACTCTTAACTATTAAGGCCAATATTTAGCCTACAAACCGTCCGCACAAGATATAATTTGTTACCTCAATATAATGAAATCGTTCCAACTCTTTGATTAATTTGTTGGCACGAATTAAAGAATTAGGCTAAATAGGCTAATTTGGGCAGTGCACAAGGCCAAGACATTCAGTCCAGCCACCATGTGCTTGCAGTTGTCTTTTGTTATATGGCTATGGATAGAGACAAAGGGCGGGCCCATTGTTTGTTTATTTGTTTTTTAAGATTTTAATTTTATTGTGTAGCTTCCCAGCTGAACATTAAAATTCTGGTCAAAGTATGTATGTGTTAGCGTCAAAATGCTTTTTTCCCAAGCCCTTTCCCAAGCTGCCAGTTTTGAGAAGCAGACAGGAATCTAAGCAATGTACTGCTGTGTGGACGCCGTGTTAGTTTGAAAGTCGCACAATAACACACACTAACTAACCTATCTATGCAGTGGTAGACGAGCAACTCCCGTGTTCTGCGAGGTAAAATGACTGTTGTTGTCAATGGAGTCTGGTGGCTTTGAAGACAGCGATATAACTTCAGTTACCCGTTGGAATGCACTGTCTGATGGCGAGGTAAAGCTGTGAAAATATTCTAAATATAGTGTTTTTTTTTATTTAGGTGGGACTTTTTTTAGGTGACTAAAATATGTATTTCTGCTGCTCCCATCCACAGCTGCTTTACCTCGCCGTCAGACAGACGTTATATTGCTCTCTTCAAAGCCACCAGACTACATTCACAAAGGCAGTAATTTAACCTCACCGAACGCGGGAGTATAACTACAACCCCACTTCAGAAAAATCCGAACTAACCCTTTCAGTTATTTCCAAACTTGGCAAAGCTAACGTTGACGCAGCTAGTGCTAGCGTACATATTATTCATTTCCTTATTAATTAGCTTACGTTTGTAACCTACGTCACTGCTGATGGCTGAGTTTCCATTTGATAAAAATGGAACAGAATGTAGAAGGATCCACCCTTTAATTAAGCTTTCGGGGACTAATTATCAAAACATGTTGAGAACACTTGCATTGTAATTAGTATTGTTTGTAGGCAATTGGTGTTTCCCATTAATTACCGTAGGTCCGTCACACTTTCATAATGAAACGAAAATATTTGGACACTTCTCAAAGGGTGGGGTCCGCGCAGTCTGCCCAGGAAACACGTTCTCACTCTCAAATACCGCCGCTTGGTAAGTGCCCCTCGGCGTCGGAAGCCGACGCACAGCAGCACCATTTAGCAACAGTATGTGATGAACTGGGCTTTCAACTAACTCTGATGTAAACCCACCCGCGGTGTTATTCAATGGTTGGAGCAACTGATGTAGAATTAATAGCATAAGAGTCCACTCAGGGCAGGCGGGAGAAGTGGTGGATTGGTCAAACAAGCGCTGGCTGGAGCTCGATATTTTTTGGAACTCGACTGATTTAAGCAGTTCTTTGTTCTTTTGCACAGCCAGAGAAAGAAGTCCTTACATGCCAAGTCACAGTTCACAGATACTTGAAGTTCATTTTTGATCCGCTCTGTGCTGCGTCTGTTTCTTGAGTCCGACCATTAAATGGTCATCAGAGAGAAAATGGCACTCTGAAGACAAAAGAGACAAGCCTGCACATGTTGATCAAGTTGGCTGTAGAGCTTTAAAACAAGTGACTGTATATCCCCTGACAGCTGGTGGCAGGCGTTCTTGCAGTTATTATGATGTGAGCTTTCAGAAAGCGATTGTTGGCACTGCTCAATAAACAGAGTGGTGTTTTCCAAAGTTGACAGTGGCATTATCTGCTGCATGCTGTGATGTGTCTAATATTCACTGCAGGCTTTTCCAGACGGTTCATCAGAGCTTGGTGTTTGCCATTTGCAGTTTCTTCATTGTCAAGTCAAGTAACTTGCACTGCTCTCCATCAGACGCAGAGAAATATCTCACGTACACTGGGAACATTTTCCCTTGTTTTTTGGCATCGCAGTGGCAACTGAGAAATACACGGGCTCATCATCCAAAATATCCCGCACAGTCTTTGGTCATAAAACATTCATTGTTATCATCTCAGCTTTCAGTGCATTTTCTACACAACATTTGAGTCATGAAACTAAGCACCGTTGAGTTTAACAAAACAGTCGGTGCTGTTGTAGCTGAGTCTGTGTTTAACCGTATAGTACACATACAGTATGAGGCCTCCCTTGCTGCGATTCAGTCAGTTTCTGCTGTAGATGTCAAGAAGAATGCATCGATATTGCTTTCACCTTTAGCTAGTGTGGCCTTCTTGTGCATATCTGTGGAAGCATGCTGAGTTATGTCATCCTCTCCTCAATAGACCTTTTTCGCAGCAGACATTTATGTCACAGCAGGAAAAGCACAAGGTGTAATAATTAATAACATTAATGATGGCTGCATTCCACTTAAGGGAGGTTCTGCTATTGTGCATGCTGATTCACTGGAATAGTTTATCGTCATTAATGTTATCAGTTTCACCTGTGCTTTTCCTGCTATGACAAGTCAAAATGTCTGCGGTGAAAAGAGTCTATTGAGAATTGCCGACGGCATAAAGTACAGAAAAGCTTTCATCGAGTCACCACTGACGGGCTTAAACCACGTCTGTTTTGCTCCCTATTCCCAGTCTTTTCTTTTTTGCAGGTTAATCCATATTTGCATGAGCCAAACCAACCAAAAAACAACAGACATTACCAAAACATTTTTTTGGGGCAAGAATGGGGGAGATGGTGGAGACCAAAAACAGAGCAAAAAGCGAGAGTGAATATTGGACTTAAATTTACCAGGTGGCCAGAAACACTACGAATGATAATGTTGCTCCGTATAGGCTGAATGTATAAAATAGGCAACTCCACATCAACTGAAGGTGATAATATGCAGTGTTGTGTTTTTACATTAAAAGTTCTTTGGCTCTCAGGTTTAACTAAACCATTGAGATTACTTCTGCTTCCAGTGCAGCTCTACGGTGCGATTAAAACTTTAAACTTTGCATTTCTTTCACCCATTCCAGCATCAGGCCATTTCCTGGGAGACACTAAGGCAGTATTAAATGGCTGTGAGGACCACTGGACCCTGCAGGACAGGGCCGCCATGCCGCTTCTATTTCAGATGACTTTGTGTGTCGACATTCGTGTGGTCGCCCCCGGATCCTGGGTGGCCTTCTCTTACAGCTCGGTCCACGCACCCAGGCCCGAGCTGGGTCTGGAGGGAGACGATGAGGCGCTGTATGGGTGGCTGCTAAAGGTCCGACACAGATTTCCTATCCGGCTGTCTCCAACACACTGGCATAGGATTTGTCTGAGGATGGACGTACAACGCAAGACCTTTAGCCTGGAGGTAATACTTCTAGTGTACTAGTATGCTCAGTGGTGGAGGAAGTATTCTGATCCTTAAATAAAGTAAAAGTAACAATACCACACTAAGAAAATACTCCATTAGGCCTACAATTTAAAGTCTTGCATCAAAAATGTTACTGAGGTAAAAGTACATAAGTATTATTAGCAAAATAACACTACAAGTACCTCAAATGTGTACTTAAGTTGAGCACTTGAGTAAATATACTTAGTTACTTTCCACCACTGAGTATGCCACGAGCTCTACACAAAACGAAGTCAAATAGTGTTGGCAAGAATAGATTGTTTACACAACCCAGTTTATCTTGCGTAGATACCACATATTGTGGGTGGGGTTTGGAATGAAAGACAAAACAATGCACTGTAAAAACAAACTGTTCTGACCGGTTCACTGAAGTTCGTGCAGTTCATCTCACTTTTGATTTACACCGCAGAGTACCATAGCCTGCATGAAAATAGATACGGTCCTGCTCTAATTAAACCTGTTGCTGCTCCTATTGTACTAATCAAAGCTAGTCAAATAATGGTAATTTTGACAGCTACCTGTACTACCATGTCCTTTTGGGCATTAAGCTAAAGCTAATCGCAACAACTTGAAGGACACCTCCAGTTTATTACAACTTTGGTCTTATTCTTATAGTTTTGGCCATAATTTCTATCAGTTATGATAACATTGTACTCATCAAAAGTATTTTCATCGTCATTATAGAGCCTGAAGTTTGGCTTACCCGAGTGTTTATTTAAAACCTGTATGATCATCTGAGTGCAACGTGTTTCTTGCCCCCTCAAATTAATTTTCAGCAATGTCACCACCCTCCCAGATCTTAGCAATTCACTTAGTGAATATGATCTTATTATTACCGGCAGAAATGATGGCCCAAACTAACCATAACCAGACTGAGCCTTTTAAGCTAGAAACAAAAATTTGGTGGCAGTGTGCGCCCAGTAAATCTGAACTCTCTTTATTTGCGATGTTAGCAACACGAGCTGCGTAAATGTTTCAGGTTGATGGGGAAATGGTGGCAGAGAGGAGGGTCATCGCTCAGGCCATCCCCCCCCACGGCTCCCTGTGGCTGGGCTGCCGTCCCAGAGACCGACCCCGGCAGGCCGCGCTTGGGGAGGTGGAGTTGTACATGTTCCGCATGTGGGCAGACCTGGGCGACCATGGCCACTGCGAGGACGGCACTGTGATTGGCTGGAACGCTCAGTACTGGGGCGTGACCCATGCCAGGGCCAGACAGAGAGACCCCAACCTTCAGTGTGCTGGTGAGACAGACATGCATAAGCTCTTCTTTACCTACTTTATCCTGCTTGTAAATGTTGGTCAAGCTGGGATCTTGTGCATGAATGACTTTCCTAACTAATTGCATCTATAACACAACGTAATCTTTTCTATCTTTTTATTATATAATTCATGATTCATGAATACAAAAGACTAATTCTAGCTAAATCATAGTACGGCATGTTTATCATTTGTCATAATGGAAGTCCTTGAGCATGCATTTTATTCATAAAATTTAACATTTTAAGTGTCTTAATTCCTAACGCTCAGTAGTTTTGCATGTTTTTAGAGCATGTTGGATGTTGAATGTTGCATGTTTTCATGTGTCCTGTAGACCACAGACGGTTGAGACGTGGGGCACGTCCTAAAAGAAGCGTAACTAATGGTGTGTATTCATGTGACTTGCACACTTACAGTACATGCACGTTGTGGGTATTCGTCTGAATGTGTGTTTGAATGTTCCTGTAAGTAGAGAGGACAGAAAGAAGTACACACAAAGGGAATAGAATAGCTTTATTGGGCTTTCAAGACTGTAAAATTGTGTTTGTGCTCATCTAAAAATCATAAGAACATTAATAATAGATCATCTTGCAAAACAAACAAAACACTTTTTAATGTTCATTTGGTACTTTATTTCACCTTTATTTCACCAATAAGAATACCAGACATTTAAACCTGATTTTCAAGAAAGTCATAGCTAATATTATCAGCACAGTTGAGAGTTAGGAAGAAATAAAGGGTGAAATACTTGACCGTAATTTGACCATAATGCTTCTAATAGACACAACTGTACAAAACGTCAGTGTAACAGATAGATATAGACAACGAGAGGGATCGATTTGAAGGTAGAAGCACACCATACTCTTGAAGCGCTTAATTTACATTCACTGTTTCAGCAACCACAACTGGAGTTGGACGGTCATTCTCTACTCCACTTGGTGAGCAAGACAGTAATATCCAATGAAAAAATACCTCTAATTATCTCATTAACTGTGCTTCCCTCTGATTATCAGCCGACTTAACAACCTTCTCTCTTTTACCAGAAGTGTCGACAACTGCAACTACCTCAAGTCCTGCAATAGCAACATCTGTCACTCAGGTCCCAGGTGGGTGATGCTGACAATAACTGTCCCAAGTCGGAAAATTATAAAAAGTACTACTTCGTGACAGTGCCTTTTTTTGAAGGGCCTTTTTGAAGTGTCTTAAACCTGCATTCTTTCTAATAGCCAACAGGGGGCGACGTAGTTTGATTGTATAGAAGTCTATGAGAAAATGAGCCTACTTCTCACTTGATTTATTACCTCAGTAAACATTGTAAACATGAGTTTATGGTCTCAATCGCTAGT
The DNA here is from genome assembly GCF_043250625.1 of Sebastes fasciatus. Lineage (NCBI taxonomy): Eukaryota > Metazoa > Chordata > Actinopteri > Perciformes > Sebastidae > Sebastes > Sebastes fasciatus. Next base: position 4,831,939 of record NC_133815.1, on the reverse strand, counting down.
TTCAAGTCTTCTTCAATACAGCATGATGTTCATTTAGTAAATGATGGTCCCATTTAGAGTCAAATAGACCATAAAGCAGGGGATGCTTTAGGGCGGGGCTACCTGGTCTGGGAGTTGTCTGTGTTTTTATCTTACAACTTACAACGTCACAGTGTGTTTTCTGTTCATGAAAGTTAAGTGTAACATTTCTGTTGCTTAAAAAATGTCTGGTTGCAAATAACCAAGATGGCGACAACCAAAAACAAAGATGGCAACGGCCAAAATGCCGAACTTGAGCCTTCAAAATGGCAGTCCATTAACCAAAGGGTGACATCACGGTGACTACGTCCATTTTCTTATATACAGTCTATGATTGCGTTTAAGATGCTCGACAGAAAGCCAACCTCAGATTCACTCATGTTGTGGAACGATCTTTGTCCGCTTGGTGTTTCGCCTCGCTGTGTTTAAGTTTTTTTCGCCACTGTGTTTGCCGTTTTCGTAGCTTGGATGCGTGCTTACGATCTGGCACCTGGTCGCTATACGTTTTTTTAGAGGTTGACACCCAGAGACATCAACACAGCAAAATAAGAAAATACAGGCAGAGGACAGGTACACACTGCTGATACACACTGCTAGTGGGTCATAAGTGATGATTATCATATTATTAGCACATTATAATGTCTGTAAATGATAAAAAATAAATAAAAATTAAGGATAATTTATATTTGGGCCTATCTTTTATAGCTTTGTTCATTAATTTCTGTTCACTATGATAACATTATGTCAGTAAATGATAAAAAAAAGCAACAGACAGTTAAAGATCATTTCAATTCAAAACCAGAACGATCCTTTAAATGATTTCTTGGAAACTATTATATCTGAATACAATTGAAAACGTGGCTACTGTCTGTATTTTACTTTTAGTTTCAACATCTACTGGTAGCACCACAACAGTCAAACAGAGCCTCTATCGGTCACAACATCCAATCTCCAGAATTCACCCACTACACCCTCAACAAATTTGACCCCACTAACGACACCAACCACAGCTTCCCGTTCAACATCGCACACCACAGTCCTGCCCGTCACACTATTGTTCCTACGTCTGACGCCTTGTCCATTCAGACATCAGCCAGTACCCAAAGTTCTCTAATCACATCTCTGCGTGTCAACCAAACCACGCCTGGAAGAACACTCACATCGAGTTAGTCTGGCACATTTGCTGCATACTTGTGTGGGTGTATAATTAGAGACCTGGTATAACACTGTGTTACTTTCGTAGAGAAAACAATACCTGAACCTAATGCTTTTAAACATCTGTTTCCTCTATTGTCTTAGGATCCCAATCAGTAAATTGTAACATCAGCCAACTCTGCTCCAATAACAGTAAGAAACATCAACCTTTCGTCCAATCAGAGTGTTTTATTCAGGCATGTTTTAGGCTTTACAACTTAATTTCTCTCTGCAGATGCTTACTTTTGGATGCCCATAAGTGTGGAGGTCATAGGTGGCAATAAGACTGAACAAGATGTCCAGAACCTGGTGAGAGTGACAATCTCTCCTCATCCACTTAGTTGGGTTTCTCCTGTACCTTTCAGTTCCCACTCCTTCATCGCGTCATGTGCTTAATGGCTTTAAATGTCACCTTGTCACGAACAAGTCTTGCTGGCACAGGATCAGGTTGCAGGAGCAGAACATTCCAACCCAGTGATGCACATGAAATTAATTCACATTTGGAGTCACTGACCTTTTATAACCTGTCCCTCCCTCTGGGTTTCCAGTATTAAAACTGTGCATCCTATGTTTTTCCATAGTATGTGTATGTATGTGTTTTGCACTCTGTACTTCAGCACATTGGTTTTAAAGGTGCAGTGTGTAGAATTTGGTAGCATCTAGCGGTGAGGTTGCAGATTGCTGAAACTTCTCCCGTGTGTCAAGCGTGTAGGAGAACTATGATGGCCAACGCGAAAACGCAAATGGCTCTATGTAGAGCCAGTGCTACTGTAGAAACATGGCGGCTGACTCCGTGAAGAAGACCCGCTCCATATATAAATATAAACGGCTCATTCTGAGGTAACAAAAACAAGATTCTTATTTTCAGGTGATTATACGCTAAAGAAAATTAACATTATATTCCATTTCTACCAATAGATCCCCCTAAATGCTACACACTGCTCCTTTTAAAATTAAACAATGAATTTAAGGATATTTTTGTATTTTATTATATAATTTTAGGATAATGTAGAAGCGCTTTTAAATACAGACATTCTTAAGGCTGAACTAGAGGTGAAAATTCACTTTTCTGATTCCAATCTGGCAATTATTTTCTTGATTTAATCAATTAATTGTTCTGTCTGTAAAGTGTAAGAAAATACTGTCGTGAAAAATGCCCATCAGAGTCCAAGTTGACGTCTTCAAATGTCTTGTTTTGTCCAACCAACAGTCTAAAACACAAACGATTGTAGAGGACTAAAGGAATCCACCACATCCTCCCATTGGCTAAGATGGAACTGTTGTCATTTTCCTCTTATAAAATTACTCAAAATAGTTGCATTTATAATAATTTTGTTTAGTTCAGTACAAAGATTCATAGTCACGATTAAGTTAATTTTTTTAAGCTAAGTGATGTCATACTATGGAAGCCCATTTCTGCCAAGAAAAGAAAAAAATAGATCACGGTAAATCAACATTTTGACCTACTAAGTCACTTGAGTTTGGCTTACCAGGAGCATTTATTATTATCTTTTTTTTTCATTTATTATTTATCTATTTATTTTACTACAAATAGGGACTAGACTTCCATAAATCACAATAAAGCGACCATATAATTGTTCATATCATCTGAAGTGCTGCTTCTGACTGTCCTCAGTTCAGTCTTGGATTCAGAGTACCTGAAGTTCAGTCTGTTTGTCTGAACAGTTTCAGTATCTGCATGACCACTGTTTTTAAGGTTAATTAAGGTTGTGGTGTTCTTTAGCAACCACCTATTAACATTTATTGGCTTAGGATTTCTCTTTCGCTTCGGCTGACTCTGTACTCAAAGAAGTACAGTAGCATACCTGAGCTGACAATGTCTTTCATTAACTGAATAGCTGAGAATAATTAGCTGAAATCAAAACAAAGACAGCGCCGACTTCCCCTGGGGTTGTCTCTTTTTATACAAACAATAACTCATCAGAGTGATTTCTTTTATTAATTTAATTTGTCAGATACTTTCTGGTCCTCTAAAATGAGTTGAACTGCCTATAAACAGGACGATGCTTTCTACAACGTTCATCTGATGTGGATCTGATCTGAACTGAACTGTATGTCCCATCTCCTCCAAACACATTATCAGCATGTGTCTGCCTCTGTCTCTCCATCTCTCACTCAGGTGTCAAATGCATTTCGTTGCCGTAGTGACGGAGGTGATGCAGCACGAGTAAACGGCTCTATAGATTTCTGTCAAGGTGGCAGACAATTTCAGGTCAGTCTGTCCCAGAAACAGGCAACACCCTTTTCACTCTTCAGAATACAATATCTCCTACAATGCAGGCAGACGACTATAACTTTTCTCTCTCTCTTGTTGCAGGCAGTACAGGTGAACTGCAGTGCAAAAAGTAACATAAGGTAACATCATGTCAGTTTTTTTGTTAGCTTCTACATGTACTTCAGATTTCCCCTCCTCACTGTGGTGTTGATGCTTTGTTTCCAGTCAAACGACGTGCGAGGTGCTGTTGCAGCTCAGACGCGCTGTCTCAGCGTGTGAGGTGCAGCGTGCTGGAGTCTCTGCACTGCAGCAAGCCGGAGACCAACAAATACAAGCCAGAATCACTGGAGATGTGGAGAGAGTCGGTGAGCGTTGTTCAATCAATCAATTCACCTGATGATCATACACAAAAAGACACACATTACAGTTTAAAGACCCATTTTGTCATCTTTTGAACCTATAAATTACAGCTATATCCACCTTTATAATTAAACATGTTGTGTTTCTCAACTGATCATAATTAAAATGATAAGCCTGCGTATAGATATGTAAAGAATCTAAAATGTTAAATTAGTTTAGTGTTAGTTTATGTTTTAAATAGGGCTGTCAATTGATTAAAATAGTTAATTGTGATTAATCGCAAATGAATCGCAATTTTTTTCTGTTCAAAATGTACCTTAAAGGGAGATTTGTCAAGTATTTAATACTATACAAATACAAACTGCAGCCCAACAGGCAACAACAGCTGTCAGTGTGTCAGTGTGACTTGACTATGACTTGCCCCAGAACTGCATGTGATTATCATAAAGTGGACATGTCTGTAAAAGGGGAGACTCGTGGGTACCCATCTGAGAAACATACAGTGCAAACCATGGCCTAAACAAAGAAATCTTCAGTGTACTTCAGTGGTGTATAGGCTATATGTGTTTCTGTGAAGGAAGTGCCGTCTCATGATGACACCCTGCAGTTGAATGAATGGGCGTGTTTACAGTGGAATCTACACACGCCCTGTCAGGAAACAGTAGGGACGCTAAGTTCCCAGCTGAAACTTTGTTTAGAACTAGCTGGGATCCTGCCAGTACTAACTAGGCTGGGAGGCTAAATGGTCTGGCGGTGGCTGTACTGTATCTGTACAGTATTTTGCAAACATGCAAAATGCACCCAAAGCTTGTACCTGTGCACACATGCAAAACACCAACAGGAATACACACGCATATTGTTCACAGATGCACGCATATTTAATACGTTTAAATGTTTGTTTACAAAAAATTTAAAATGGCCCTCGCAAAGACAGAAGTACAAGAGCACAAAAACACAGAAAATTAGTTTTTCTTTCCTTGTGAGGACCCTCATCGACAGGATTCATTCCCTTGCCCCTAACCATGACTCATAACTAGAAGCCTAACCTTAACATAAACCCTGAAAAGCACACAGTATTACAGTGTATTTAGCTTACTCATGTTGATTTTTGTCCACAGCAGGGCGAGATTTTTGTGGGGATATGGCGCCTTCCAGTGGCGGGTTTGTGAGTTGCACATCCACATCCTCCCTGGAAGATATCTGTGGAGCAAACAGACCCTCCAGGCTTACATGGTGAGAAATACCTTCTGTTCTTCTGATGGAGTGTGAATATCTGTATACATGCACACTCTGTATCTTATCAGTGTTTCTTCAATTAGCTCCCTCATAGAGCCCAACTCCAACCCAACTCCACGACGTAACCCAGAATCCTGCATCAGTGCCAGTGAGTATCACAAACACAGACTCCCATTATATTGAAGCAGAATTCACTGTTGCTTCTGCTGCTCTAACCGTGTTTTTCTGTGTATCAGGAGAAGCGCCTCGCTTTTGTGACTGCAGCGCTTTCTGTAATTCTACAAGTAAGAAAACAGTCTTCCTGCCTATCTGCATATATTTGTACTGCAAGTGTGTACTTTGACTGTATGGGATGTTATACAGACTTTAAAGGAACAGTCTGACATTTTTGGGAAATACGCTTATTGGCTTTTTCTCCCAGATTTAGATGCAAAGGTTGAAACCAAACTTATGCTACCTTCAAAAAAACTTGTAGCTTGTGGTTACAACATGGGTAGTCGTGTACACAATATGCTTGGCATCCAAGTGGTTAAGTCATGAGAACACCGTTGCTAGGCAACGGAAATATTAACGTTACTGTCGGCGTCAAGCCACAGAGGCTAACAATTTAGCAAGCTAGCAAGCGGGTAATGTAATGCAGGAAATCAACTTTTTATCAATATTTCCCTCAGAAATATTATACAATGACGAAGAACAACTTTTAGGCTACGACTAAAATTACAACTTATTATGCACCAAAAAATTTCCATGGCCTCCGCCATTTCTGACAACATCAACAAACACGTCACAAGTCGTAAACTCTGAGCTTTAGAGGTGCTGCTAGGTAGATATTATTTTTTGTACTTTTGTACAGAGCCAGGCTAGCTGTTTCCCCCTGTTTACAGTCTCCTAGCTGTAGCTGCATAATTCATTGACACACATGGGAATAATATCGATCTGCAAGAAAGTGTACAAGCGTATTTCCCAAAATATTGAACTACTCTTTTAACTGAAACATACAAGTTTCACTTCTTTGTTAGAAGTATATCCTAAACTGCCCCTGACAACTTTTCCTTTGTTTTTTTTCCTCTTCAGGTCAGTTTTTTGCCACAACAATCAATATTAACAATTCCTCTGTTAATGTTAGCGTCGTACAAGGATTGGTACGTACAGCACAGTATGATTTAACAATACTTCCTATCGTATATACATGCTATGTACTGACTTTCTAAACTTATTTAACAGTTGTCTGGAGCTAATGCAGCCCGCGCGTGTAACACAATGTCAGGGTAAGTCTCTATGGAATCACTTTCAGTTCATACATGTTGGGAAGCTATTGAACAGTTTACTTTAATACTGAATGTGAAAAGGTTTTTGGTGGTGATAATTCACACATTTCTTTGTTTCCAGGTCAGTTTGCCAAGATATTTTAAGGCGCTACCAGGTAAATCTGACTGCAGATAATAGTTTGGCACCAACTCAAAACCTTCTACTCACATCGATTTACAGCTGTTAATCATACTTCATCTATTGTTTTTGTCTTTATCCAGCATGTTCATCTGGACTGCCATGGGACACAACAGAGGTAGATATGTTTCTTCCTGTTGTCTTTTACATTATCTTATCTGCATATAAAGAAGAGCTTCTCAGACAAACCATGCTGAAAACACATATTTATAACAGAATTCCTATGCCCATTAAGAAAGAGAAAGTACAAAGACTGATACAGAAAATCATGACCTTTCAATACAGGATATTGCACCACTGATGATAATGTATTGATGATAAATATCAGTATCTGAAGGGGGATTGTTTTTTAACCTCTTTCCCTGCTTGCCTCTAGGTTGTACAGCTGCGTGGTGATGCTGGAGATGTCTGGACCGGTCAATGGTTGCTCCCTGAGTAAATTTGTGCAACAACTCATCGACAGCAACAGTGGAATAACAACCAAAAGCCCACTGACACGCATGGGTAAGTCTGCAGCTTTGTGTTTTTTTCCCTATGAAACCTCTATTATATATAAACATCTGTTGTGTAAACGTATTATTGACGGTGTGTCCTCAGTGGTGTGTGGTTCTCCTGGTTTGACTGTCCCTACTCTGTTGGCATCCAACCTGACCTGGGTTGAAAGTGACCAACAGACCTCTGATGTGTGCCAACCTGACCCAACTCTGCTTAAATGGTAAATTAATAAAATATTCCCATGGTGCTGGCTTTTTGGGGTTTACAGTCATGCATGTTGGGCAGAAGGGAAACAAAGGATGTCTCTGATGATGTGTATAGTAATTCTAGGGAATGCAGGAATTTGCATACTGAACTGTTTATGGAATAGTGAGGCTGAGGAGAGATGTAAATCACAAAACAAAATAGCTGCTAGTATGCATGCAACAACAGATGGATGTTACCTAACATTGAAAGCAGCATATCTGTAGTCTGCAGAATCAAAAATCCATACTGGACTCACAACAAATAAACTGAACACAACTACAGTTCTATTGAACACAAATAAATTGACTGACTGAAGGATACATTTTATTGTTTACTGACTGATAAATTAAACTATTCTTGAGGAAAATATCTTCTTTGTTCATTGAGCATCTCTAAAACGTAAGGCACTGTCCTCATACAAAAAAAGTTAAAGGGTAACTTCAGTATTTTTCAATCTTAACCCTTTTTTCCCATGTTTTTGTGTCTAAGTGACTTATTGGGACAACAATTTTTTTAATTGGTCCAGTATTGAGGGATAGTGCTGTAGATGGCAGCTCCTCATGGGCTGAAATGTAATCCTAATGGGGCAAGCTGGCCCCGTCATTTACGTCCACTAAAAGCGGAATTTAAAAACAATTGGTCCAGTATTCAGGGATAACACTGAAACCGACAGGCGCGAAACAAGCGTGAGGGCAAGTGAGCAACGTCAATGTAACGTTACGTTCACTAAAACTGCTTGTTTTTGCCACTGACAGGCTCAGATTGTTATTGTAAGTGTCTGACAACATTATGGAAAGGACCCTACAGAGAAATAAAACCTTTTTCTTACCTTTTGCTTGATCCGGTCTGTTTGTTATTGTGTCCATGTCCCATTCAAGGAGAAGTCTCGTTGTGAAATCTGAATATCTGTATAATATGGCTCAATAAATACCATCAAATTCAAAGACCTCATTCACATTGTGGAAATCGTCTAAATATTCAGCCATGACATTGAAAATCTTTTAGATAACACAAAACTACGCTTTCTATACTCCAACACAACAAACACTCACGTTTCCACCATGGATGTATTCCTCTATTCCACCGTTGTCTTCCGGCAACGCGCCACCTAGCCAGATTTCAGAACGATACTTCTCCTTGAGTGAGACTCTTTCCATAATGTCAGACACTTATAATAACAATCATGGCAAAAACAAGCACTTTTAGTGGATGTAAATGACGACGCCAGCTTGCCCCAATAGCACCATATTACAGCCCGTGAGCAGCTGCCATCTACAGCGCTCTCCCTAAATACTGGACCAATTTCACAAACTGTTGTCGCTATTAGCCAGTTAGACACAAAATCATGGGAAAATACTGAAGTTACTCTTTAATAAAGTATTTCAGTTCATACAATATTTTGCTTTGTGTTCTTTTTCAGTGAGGCAAATGAGAGCCTTGCTGTACTTCTGACTGATGGCTGCCCTCCGGAGCCAACGCAGCCTTCCAATATGACCAACAGCAACATCACTACAACTCCCGAAGCCTCAACACCATCTGTGACCAACAACACTACCAATAACACAACAGATGACAGCGATAGCAATTTAAACAATGGCACAATTACAACAAGTAACACAACAACAAGCACAAATATCACCACGACTACTGTATCTCAAAACCAAACAGACACAGACTTCAATAACACAACGTCTACCACTGCTGGACAAGTTAATGTAACTCTCAATGCAACGGCATCCACAAACAACTCAACTGTGGACAATGTGACGACAGTTTTCGACAACGCTACTGAACCGACAGCAGCTCCACTGAGCAACCAGACTGGAAATCACACCACAGCGAGTGTGACCCACAACGTCACAACAACCAATGGAACTGACAACTTCACCACAGCTGCCACCAGCGTCAGTCTCAATCAAACTGCAGGAATCGGCTTCAATGTGAGCTCAACCGCAAGCAGTTTGACCACGGACTTCAACCCGCCAACCAACGAACCAGGAGTCAATTTTACAACTACAGAAACTCTCCAAACCACCACGCTCACCAGCACAACCACAACAACACCTGGTATGTATGGTTGAGGATTCAACATTTAGCCACAAATAAAGCTTTTCAGTACGTTGGATCAAATTGGCTTGATAAGCTTGCTTTTTTGAAAGCTTTTTAAAGTTTAAATGACTTATGAAGGAGATGAACTGTGCAGGCCATGGATGTAGTAATAAAGGCATCATACCAATATAATTATTCAGGCTGTATTCATACATCGTTCGTAGCTATACCTATTAAAAATAATGCACTGCATTTCGCATAGATCCCACAAAATCAATTCTGTTCAGCTCCCTCTTCGCCACAACGGTCCGGTACAGCGCCCGCATAACTGCTGATGCCGCACCAAACCGCCTGTCCATCTTCCGCTCCATTTTACCCATACTCATGAACAAGACCCTGAGATACTTAAACTACCTTGCCTGGGGCAGTGACTCACGGCCAACCCGGAGGGCGCAATCCACCGTTTTTATTTAAACATTGATTTGTTTGTCACATAACTTCTGTACTTAAGTTATGCCACGTCTGTAGTTTTTTTTAAAAACTAAACCACAATCTTTTCCTAAACCTAACCAAGTAGTTTTGTAGCCTAAACATAACCAAGTTGTCTCCCGTGAAGATGGAAGTTTATTTTGAAAAGACAGCACGCATGTAACGAGCGGAAATTGACACATGTTGCTTGACATTCGTAGGAAAACGCACAGAAAATTGAGGAATAAACTTTTCGTAAGATATCATACGAACCGTAGTATGAGGATACGTAGATTTGTTACTGGTATAGTTCCTTAATAATCCGTATGGATATAATGCTTTTCTGTGTTGCAGAATAGGAAAACTTTTTGATCAAAGCCTCAACTATTAAACTTTATCCTTTGCTATATTGATCTATTTCATCATATAATGACTGCCATACATGACTAATTGATTCATATGACATGGTACAGGAACTACCTCCACAACCACCTCAGCGACAACTATAAGCCAAGAAGTCCTGGAGGAAAAAGCAGATGAGCTGCTGAATCAAACACAGAATGCGCCTCAGCTCGGCGCACCTCAGGTGAAGCTCCTGAACTATTAAAGTATACACTATTAGAACAAAATATCAGCATAAAAGAGTGACTTTTGTGGAATACTTTAAAGCAAACTTCATCATTTGATGGATGTTGCAGATAAGACGGTTGTTGGTGAACGTAGGGAGGCTTCTGGACGGCCCAACTATCTCTGAGGCAGTGGCACAGAAGATCATCAACATAATCAGCAACCTGATGGAGGCCAACTCACTGGTCCTTGCTATAACTGCTACCAGGTACAACTCACTCAACCCTCAGCCACATGGACACACGTTTTCACAAAACATTTGTGTTTTCTAAAAAATGTTTTGTGTTCTGTCCTGTTTACAGTCTGATTCGACTGGTAGATGAGGTGGGTATTAAGGTGGTTGTCACTAGTGAAAAAGTGATCCTCTCTGCAAAGTTGCTGGTTCTGGCAGTGAAGGAAGTCGATGGGACCAACTTTCCGACATCATCTATTGACATCCTCAACACTGATAATGTCCAGGTAGATTTCAATTTAGCCATCTGGTCTCACTGCCCAATGGGCCTCATGCAAGAACTCTTGCGAACAGATTAGTTATTATTTGGCACGTACGAGTGATTTAAAGGTGCAGTGTGCAGGACTTCGCGACAACTAGCGGTGAGGTTGCAGATTGCAACCAACTGAAACTTCCCCCGTGTGCCAAGCGTGTAGGAGAACTACGATGGCCGACTATCTAGAGCCAACTATTGGTTTGTCCGTTTTGGGCTACCATAGAAACATGGCTGCTCACAGTCTCGCATTTGGCACCTTTAATACAAAATTTATATTCTGTTCATCATATCATCATTCTTCTTTTTTGTTTTTGCTATTTGGTAAAATGTTTTTGAATGAAACTCTCCCACAAACGGAGGGAACAGGTTTTTTAAGGACATTGATTATGTAAATGAATGATGAAATCTCATTGACGAGGCACCCACTCATGAACAAGTGGCATTCATCATGTTGAAACGAGCGATTAAAGTTAAAGTTTGTACAGTTCAGAGTTTGGTGAATCTAATTTGGAAAACGTGTACGAGCAAAACTCCCAGAAAAAAGTAAAAGCGTTTTTTGCATGAGCCCCAATGTTTTCAAATGTGACATAAAGTGACTTTAATCAGATGATGGGACACAACTGAAAAGAGGAAACTTTTCCATTAACCATTTGTTAACTTTTTCTGTGCCCAGCTCCGTGGCCGCAGCGGATCCCGGTTCAGGAGGTCAGGGTCTGCTATGGGGTCTGTGTTCCTGCCCTCCTCCCTCACCACAGGGCTCAGTCCTGAGCAGCAGCACCAGGCCAACAGGGTCCAGTTCAACTACTACGCCAAACCTGTCCTCTTCCAGGTACTTTCACATCATCTCATTGCCTCACCGTCATCTCTTACTGATTTTTTTCACAGAATTTGGACGTATTTATTGGTGCATTTAATGATTTATAAGCAGCATTTTTAACTGTTCTCAGTTAAGTCCAACATTTGTTTTTAATTCTGAGCCATGTGTGGTTCAATAGAAAAGGAAACAGCTGTGACATGTTTGTGTTTTTTTGCAGGATGCAGCATTAGGTGACCGAACTGTTATCAGTCCAGTCCTGGCAGCCAGCGTGGCCAACCTGTCAATAAGCAACCTGACTGAGAACATTCAGTTTACCATCCGAAACATCGAGCCCATAACTGTGAGTGTGCACACACACATAAAAATTATTATTTTTTCTCATGATCACATTCACCTAGAAAGGAATCACACATAACACAAAGGCCCAGCCTGGTGTAGGAGACAAAGTTGACCTGACACAAGTAATTTGCAATGCAATAGTCAGACAAAAAAAAATGTGACTCAAAGTTCCTCTGTGACGTTTTTTCCTCTTCTAATTCTTTCGCAGGTAAACTACAACGCCTCCTGTGCATTTTGGGACTTCACCCACAATGGTGAGTGCGTGCACACCAGATCGAGTTTGTTAAGTTGGTTAAATTTCCACATGTATTAATGTCCCTGTTTGTTCTCTTGTTCGGGAGGTGGAGGAGGCTGGAGGTCTGACGGCTGCTTTCTTGTCAACACCACACCGGAGGAAACAACCTGCAGCTGCAACCATCTCACATCCTTTGCAATACTGCTGGTCCGTGTGCATATTTGTTTAAACGTGTGTCATATATTGACAATAAGAGCTTCACATCACAATTACAACATGTATAGGGAATTAAGTGAACAACAAAAATTACCAGTTAAAGAGGCAACAAAAGTGATCCGACTCTGTCTTTTTGTAAATGGTTAAAGTGAGAAATGTTAAAGCTTAAAGCCTGCTGTTGTACAATGTGTATTCACTGTATATTTGTGTGTCTTGAATACAGGATTTGTCCAGACAGGAGATTGACCCAAGGAATGCACTGATTCTTACTTTCATCACCTACATCGGCTGTGGAATCTCTTCCATTTTCCTCGCTGTCACCTTACTGACATATCTTTTGTTTAAGTAAGAATCTATGTCTTTACCAAGACTACTTGAATCTGAGCTTTATGTCAAAGCTAAAAAAGTACAAGTATCCTAACAAACTCTTTCTCTGCAGTAAACTGCTGCGGGATATTCCGGCCAAGATCCTGGTTCAGCTCTGCATGTCCCTCCTCCTCCTCAACCTGGTGTTCCTGCTGGACGGCTGGCTGGCGCTCTACCCGGCGGTCGGCCTGTGCATTAGCACCGCCTTTTTCCTGCACTACTTCCTGCTGACAACATTCACCTGGGCGGGGCTTGAGGCCCTGCACATGTACCTGAGCATCGTCCGGGTGTTCACTCCCTACCTCAGCAGATACATGCTCAAGATCTCCCTGATAGGCTGGGGTGGGTAACGCTCCTAAACTTCAAAATGTTTTTAATTGGACGTACTGAGATGGTTCTGCTGATTAACATCCTGGTCTTTGCAGGCCTTCCTCTTATCGTGGTGACCATTGTAATAGCAGTGGACAAAGACAACTATGGTCTGGTCACATATGGAAGATTCACAAATGGCACTTCAGATGACTTGTAAGTTACACCTAAATCTTAATAACCTCCTCTAAGTACAGATTCACGTTTCACATAGATTGTGTTTTTTTCTGTTGTAGTTTGTTTTTCTAATCAGCCCATAATAGAGCAATCAGCACAAGACGTCGTTCATTCATTTTGAACCATATCTGTTCGCAGGTCTTGTTGTTTTTTGGTCGAAGGGTAAAACAGTGGTTAGACGGGGGCCAGACATCCTATAAATGTATGCAGTACTTACAGTTACTACGAGGACCTTTAGAGGTTATGAAACAGTCTCAATTTAATACTGATGCCTCTATATGGCCTACACAAGTAAACAAGACCATCAGCGAGAAGACTGGCTATTCCTACATAGTTATTCTTATTGCTTGTCATTGGTGCCGCCGGGTCGGATTCCACGTGAAATCAGATGAAATCATGCCAGTTCACCGGAAACTCCTTCAGCTCAGACTCCAGCGAGTCCTCCTTCGCGGGCAGACCTAGATCCGGCTACGCTGCCACCTTCGACCGCCGGTCCCCGCTGGGAGCCAAGACCAACACCACGCTGCTGGAGGCCCAGGCCGTATCTCTGGGCCTGCTGGAAGGGAAGGGAGGCACGGTAGAACCAGAACCAGGACTAAGCGGGGCAGACTGTCGGACCCTGCTGCAGTAAAATTAGAGGTTTTCTAAAGGGACTCTGGTGCTCGGAAACACTACCGCTATTGTCCACAGAGACCGCCAAAATCAAAACAAAATGAGAGTTCCTTGTAGTAACTTTAAATAAAAAAATTTCATTAAGAAGAAATCGAACTGTGTCAACATAAAATTCAGATTTTCTAAATATTTTCCTCAGATGAATACTAAACATTACACATCTGAACAGTTTTCCCCCATTATTTCTGACATTAACACATTTGGCCACCGGAAGGCGAGAGAGGCAAACAATCGCTTTACTGCACTCTGTCTATGGTGCTGAAACATTCAAACAAAAATCTTTTCAAGTGTTCAAGTCAAAATATCCAGTACGAAAAAGCTCTATCCAGCTAAAAGCACACAGAAACACACATATCACATGTAAAGTAAATGCAACCACTTAGCTACCACCTGGAAATACCATAGAAACCACATCGAACACCCAAGCAATGACTTTGCCGTGTCCTGTTAAACACCATAGTACCCACTAGTACTGGTGACACCCTGCTAACCTACTTGACCACCAAGAAATCTGGCAACCCCCTAGTAGGCACGAACAACCACCTAGAAGACAGCAAGCATGCATTATTTTTGGTTGTTAAATATGTTTTTCTGTGTCTCTATCTGTCTCCCCCTGTAGCTGTTGGCTGCGTAATGACATCGCCTTCTATGTGGGCGTGGTGGCCTACTTCCTTGTGGTGTTTGTTCTGTGCGTGGTGATCTTCATTGTCGTTATGGTCCAGCTGGCCCGGATCAAGAAGCAGAACCCCCAGAACCAGGCCCCCAACAGGGGAGTGATGACGGATATGCGAAGCATCGCTGGCCTCATCGTCCTGCTCGGCCTCACCTGGGGGTTCGCCCTGTTCGCCTGGGGACCCCTCTACCTACCCTTCGTTTACCTTTTCTCTATATTCAACTCTCTACAAGGTGAGACTCGCATAAATGTACTAGTTTTCTACTCCACATTGTAGAGAACTTGACTCTTTTTCTGATAAACCTGATAAGGATTTATCCTTGTTAGCCAAACTATAATATGCTAATGTATCCCATGAGTAAATTTGTATTCCCATTTCATTTGTCCTGTACAGGATTCTTTGTCTTTGTTTTCCACTGTGCTGTGAAGGAGAGTGTCCGCAGGGAGTGGAGAGTTCATCTTTGCTGCGGGAAACTGCGCCTGACAGAGAACTCAGGTGGGCACCAAACTGTGTTCTTGTACCTCTGATTTACTGAGAGATTTACAACTGCTTTCATGCAAATGTTAATGAATATTAACATCATGAATTAAACAAACTGACACAAGGTTTGACATATACACTTTTCTGCAGAATGGAGTCGGACGGCCACCCAGAGAAACAGGCATTTGTCGAGTATCACAGCAGCCTCCCCGGGTCCCCAGTTCACCACCCGAAGCATCTCCGTCACCAGCGATAGCACCAATAGCAGTGGTATGTTCACAGTCTGATCTGCATTTTTATACAATTTTATCCTATATAGAATTATTTTATTATAATATATTATGTGTTGGCCCCCCACAGAATCTGTGTTTGCAGACAGCGGAATATCTGAAAGCTCCCCCAGCGACTCTCCCATCAACGAGATTCACAGACGAACTCTGCTACCGTGAGGCGAAGGCCTGACGACTGTGTGAAGCGTCCATTTGTGGTTACAATAATTATCTACTCTAAGAGAGGCGAGAGGACACGGCCAGAGATAACTGATCTCCTGAGCAAACAAAGAAACTAATCACAGGAGTGGACGCTCACAGAAATCCTCAGTGTTCCACAAGATGAATGTTTACAGGTATAATGAAGGACAGAAGAAGTGAGACTGAAATACCTTTAGCGAGGATGATTCTGATTATAGCTTGAATGCAACAAGTGTGACTTGATGCTTTTTCTACATTTAACAGTAGAACATATGAATACAGAAATAATGCAAGACACTTGTTAGCAGTGGGAGGAGAACAGTAGGTGTGTTTCCGACTGAATAATTTAATTATTTCAGTGTTACAGCTGTGACTTAGTGTTCGTGCACACCATATAGCTTGTTTCAAAGCTATTAGAGGTATTACTGCAATCAATAACTATGATGGTAACATTATTTATAGTCTGTGAAAAAGGCTTATGGCATGATAAAGATACAAACTTGCATTTAATTATTAGCGTAGAAGAAACGCTGTCAACATTGTATAGATTATTGTGATTTTTGTTTGTTGGTATATTTTTTTTTTTAAAGATATTTCCAGTGTGTTTGAAATGCTCCACTGCCCGTTGCCTCTATATTTTCAGCCGATTAGGCTGTTATCAGTCCATTAAATGGGGTTGTTATCAGTGGTTATCATAGATGTGGGTCAGTAGGGCCCTGCTACATCCACTAGTAGGTCTTATCATCCATTCACATGGGTCTATCACCATTATTTTTATTAAAAGTAAAAAGTGCACACACCAGAACTCCACTGCTTGATCTTAATACAAAAACATGTAATTAATTGAGAAAAAGTTTATCATAAACATCTTTGTAAGAGGATTTGTGGGTAGTGGCGGTTCTAGACCATTTCAAATAGGGGGGCCAGGCTGGGGCCACATGTCAGGCTTAATATTATTGCCTCCCCCCGTTAGAACTGTCATTGTTAGAGGGTGTATTGCCCCTTTCATGTGAGATATTGCTGTGTTTTCCAACAGTACAGTGTTGATTTTAGACTTAGAGTTGTTAGAGTGTTTATATATTATATTAAAGATTATTTTATTAAGCGTAAAAGACATGAAGTGTGGTCATGCAGTGTACTGGAGCATGATTAAGAGTGAGGACACATATTGCCTAAAGTCCTTGTGCAAGAACATGTGCATACAAGAGGAAATAATAAAACCTACTCATCACCTGTCCAGTTTGTCTTTTTTGAGCCGGAGAGTTTCACATCTACTCTGACATCTCTACATCTTTAATCAAACCTGTTCAACGCAAACCCACCAATTATGATCCCGGCAGACTCCCCCTCTCATCACCGCCTTGTGTAACCTTCAGCAGAGCGCCTCACGCCCACCCAGCGCCGGTTCAATCATAGCCGGCGAAGGCCGGCCCCGCAGGCTGGCAGCAGTTGGCTATTAAAAGTTTTACATGAGTTCAAGTCTCGGAGCAGCGTGACCTCTAACGTGAACCAAATAAGAGAGCACGCTGTGTGAATAATGGAGAGGCAGAGAGGTCATGCAGATGAGAAAAACCCTGCAACTTTTTGAGTTCTTCTTGAAATAATAATCAGTGTGACTATTGTTGTTAACCCTGATGTTCTTTAACAGCACAACAAAAATATACTGAACATTGTTTTATCAGCTAGATACAGCACTTCATAACTTTTTATTTTATTTTATGAGAATAGCATAACATACCGTACATTTTGTTGTCAGATTTGTTCATGTGTAACGAATATATAGCATATAAAATCTGAAATATTTCCTTGTTTGGTGCATGGATATATCTGTATTTTATTACATCCATTCAATGTGCAAGTTAAGTTTGTTGCAAACGGAAGGGTTATCTCTTCAACTTCAACATGACTTGTTACTGCTACTAGCCTACATGTTGGTCAGAAGGAAAATAAACAAATATTTTAAGGAAAATATTCACAGGTTGATTTTGCTATTATTATTATTATTATTATTATTATTATTATTATTATTATTATTATTATTATTATTTATTTTACTTGCTTTTCTTTTCTTTACCCAGCTGAGCTGGTAGCTAATTGACCTAAATCAAACACACCCACTATGTCATGTGACCAACAGGTGCCTGCTGGGTGTTAAATACATTGCTAACTCCATCACTGAGTAAAGTTTACCTTCAGTGTGAGGAACTTTCTGCTGTTTTGGACTCTACAAAATGTCACTGCAGAGCTTCATTCAGCTCAGCATGTAGGTGAAAACTTTGAGGAGTAGGACACAGCGACTGAATGCACTGGTTATACTGGGACAGATAGAGGCTAAATTGACTGGTTTTATACTATGCTTTGAGAAGTTCAACGTGGAACAGATTGAGGAGGACTTGATGCACAAGACTCACAGAATGACAGGTGAGTACAACAACACACTGCACTGACTGTGACGGTTGTAGGGTTGTAATAGTACCGTGGTATTAAAATTAACGATTATCTTATTGTTTGCATTTTGTTTCATAACTTACGGTATTGAAAAAAACTGACAAAAAATGAGTGTGAGTGAGTTAAAGGCACAGACAGGAGCACTCTGGCTGCACTGTCCCACACCTACATCAGATATGCCTACAGTGTTAATTGTTGATGATCATAAGACATTATTTTAAAAGCTCACAGCTGATGTTATTTTTCATTTGTAGTTATTTTAACATGCTATAGTGCTGCTAACATGTAAACTAACTAATTTTGTTTATTATAATTATGTTCTCATTCCTCAGTCATTGTAACTGATAATAATAATACTAATAATACCATGATATTGTCATATTTTCTTTATCTTTTTTTCTGTGTGATATTTCCTGAGACATCAGGAGAAGGTTATTGTACCCTGAAAATCTCATACCGTGAAGAGTTATGTTCCAATGTGTAGGCTACACTACACTTTGTGTAAAAACTGTGCAGTCTCTTTTTGCTTGAATATGTGTGTTTGTGGCTGCAGCCACTGTGAGGTTTTGATTGTCTGTCTTGGGGATGTTTTATTCTGCTGTTGATTCCATAAAAAAGGCCCCCGCCGTGGTGTCAACAGCTCTTTTTATTTAGGCCTGTTGGGCATTTTTGTTGAATATTTGTCCTCTTTTCTGAAGCTACACTGAGGAAGGTGGTTCCATAAATGGTAATTATTGTTTGGTTTGGACATCGGGGCTCTGTGGTGTGATGAGTATACACACTTTGACATTTTATTGCACATTTTATAGCCTAAATGTGTTCTTTAAATGAATAGGTCTATCATATATCATCATATACATATTTTTCAAAAATGTATTTAAAGTAACTGTAACTTTTCTTTGAGTGAGATGTTCTAGTTCTCTGATTTTTACACATACAGCAGTGATATGTGGGAACCTAAACAATGAATATCCAGTATCTGAAGATGCTGTATTGTACCGGTTATCTTGTGAACCACTGTGGCCATTACTAAACCCATTGATTGACTTTTATATGTGTTGGTTCCTCCTCACCTGTGCACATACAGTATATGCATATAGAAGTCAAAAACAATATGGCTTTGATTATCACAATATACAGATGTTACTAGTTTTAAATATGAGGAGTAACGTAAGATTACTGGTTAATTTAAGTCAATTTTAAACTATTTTCTTGGCCACAGCGTTTGTTTTTGCTCTTGATAGATTTGGAAATCCTACCTGTGTACGCATCTTAACTGGATATTTTCTATATTCTTTTATGCATTTATACTATTTTGAGGCAGTTGTCTGTTCATGTTGTTTTTATTTATTGTCATAGCAATGGTTTCATGCTGCCCTATTCAGATTTTGATCTCACAGAGACTTTTAGCCGGTTAAAGGAAAATGAAACACACGGGTTAGATATGTCAGCATTACAGGCATCTAATACAACCTGTCTTGTATGAATAATGACATTATTATTCATTCATTCATTATCCATAACCACCTGTCCTATTCAGGGTCGTGAGGTGACGCTGGAGCCGATCCCATGACATTATTAACAGGAGGATAATTTGTCTTAAATACTGTATACTCTGCATGCTCACACATCTTCCACCAGATGTCAGTGTAAACCCACACCTTTTTAAATCCCATCACAGTAACTCATATTCATACAGGGAAAGAAGACTGAGCAGAGGACTTTTTAACAAGAAAAACTACTCAATCCTGCTTCTCTTAATTGGCGGTTACTGCCACCAAATATAAAAAGATGGTATCGCTAAAATTTAAAAAATGCAGTTGTTATAAGCAGAAAGCTACCCAAAACAACTGATTCACATAATCCTTAATCCCTAATTTCCTTGTAGATTATTCATATATGCACGTGAATCATTTTCCTGTCAGATTCACGGCTTCTCGAGATGCAGATGAAATGTGTCTGCTTCACTTGACTCATTTTCTTGCAGATCTTACTAACTAATCACACATCAGTCAAGGGGGAAGCTGCTTTTTTTTTCCTTGTCTGGAATGTTAATTAGTTTTGAAGGTTAACTTTTAGTGCGGCTGTGCAAGTGTGGCCTCCGTGCTTTTATCACCTCACTATAACGACGGATGTGTGGGAAGGGTGAGGTGAGGGAGAAGGAATACACGGACGCATCAAAATTGATTAACGTTTTATTTCTAAATGGGAGCTTTACGGCTCATCTCAGGGCGTGGGAAAACATACATGAGTGTCGCTCCCCCTACTCTAAAAGAACAAAACTGTGCTGTGACATTTGTGCTCCGTCCTCTATTATCGCAGGTCATCAATATTTAATCCAAGTCAATGGAAAGGTCTGTCTCTCCCTGAGGGTTGTTTCTGTAGGTTAACACCTGACCAGCATTTTTCCTGCAAGTCACACCAGTCTTTCATTTTGTTTGAAGAAAAGTGTATAAAATCCTATCAGAGTTTACAGTTTTGAAGGATCTGATAATTTCTTTTTTTTTTACTTTATGTAGTTTCAAAGTTTAAGAGTGCAGGCAACCTGCTTGTATACCGTTGAAGTGCATTGATCATTGGCACCAGCAGCTGTTGGTTGAGCGCTGGCTTCTGATTTCCCATCTGGTCTGAAGATTCACTCCTCACAAAACTTCACATTACAACCTAGTTTACTACAGATGTTTATGTCCTGCTGGATGTCTGTCCTTTTAAAGGGATAGTTTGGGTGTTTTTAAGTGAATGAGGTACTTATCCATAGTCAGTGTATAACCTACGGTAGATGACAGTCAGCACTACCCCAATTTCAAGAAGCAGACAGGAGTTACCGCATGGAAGCAAAGCAATGTACTGCTGTGGACGGGCCGGCAGGAAAACATATTTCAGCCACCTAAAAGAAAAGCCCACCTAAAAAAATCAATATCAGTTCAAGTGTACGCTATATTAAGAATATTTTCAATGCTTCACCTTGCTATGAGACAGCTGTACAGTCTATGTTTCCAATGGGGAACTGAAGCTGTTATCAGTTCTCTCGTCAAAGCAACCAGACTCCATTGAAAAAAACAGTACTTTAACACGTGAGTTTGTTTGTGTTATTGTGTGACTTTTTTGTTAGTTTGGATTCACTAAAGCCACACAATAGCACAAACAAACAAGCGGATTGAGGCAGCGGTAGACCAGCAACCCTCGTGCTCTGCGAGGTAAAATTAAAGTTTTTTTCAATGGAGTCTGGTGGCTTTGCGAGAACATAGATGGATATAACGGCTTCAGTTCCCCTTTGGAAAGGGCTGTCTGACGGCAAGGTAAACCGGTGAAAATATTCTCAATGTACAGCGTACACTTAAACTGATTTTTTTTTTAGGTGGGCCTTTCTTTTAGGTGGCTAAATTACTTTTTCCTACTGGCCCCGTCCACAGCAGTACATTTCTTTTCCTCCGTGCGGTAACTCCTGTCTGCTTCTCCAAGCCATCAACCGCCGTCTACAGTAGGTTATACACAAACTAAGTATCTCATACAACCCCACTTTAAAACACCCGAACTATCCCTTTAAGGTAAAGGTTCAGTCTGAGCCCCAGTGATACAGTTGGAAATGAAGACATTCTTGCATGCACCTCACCTAAAATATGCACTTAAAGAAGTGCACCCTCAGGTAGATTGTAACTCCAGATATGGGAAAGTGTGCCATCAGTTCTGTTTTTCATCCCCCATAACATTTATAACTTTTAGCTGAACTCACATTACTAACTCTGAGATATTGCAGCCTGCAGCGCTCCGATTGCAAAATATCTCCGCTTACATCACACGGCTCACTTGACACACTGATATGTGGAGATATTGCATCTATTTATTAACAAATAAAATGAAATATTACTGGCATTCTGCCCTCATAAGACACATTTTGATGGAGGGCTTCTTTGTACTAGATTTTCCGGCAGCCATATTGGAGGTCTAACTTACTGATATATTAATATACTTCCTTGTTATTTGGCAACTCACCAGACGCAGTCTTAGGAGACAGTAGTGGTAGTGAATGATAAGTGGCCCTATAGTGATGTTTGATAAAGGTTAAAACTGCTTCCAGTAAGGAGTCGTTTTAATGTGCGTCTCCCAACCATGCCCTATTATCATAGATATGGAGGCAGTATAATAAAGGGAATTACTGGCTGTATAAACGTATCCAGTAAAACACAATGAATGTGAGCTCAGGCAAAGCAGCTTTCATTTCTGTGTGTCCATAAATATCTTTTATTTGATATCAATTTTCTAAATATGTCAGCATCTGAACTCTCTGTTCCTTCTCTGCCTTGAGAAAGTTTGAAGTGCACATTGACGCCGTAATCAGCGTCGTTCCATCTCCACCAATTTTTAATATAAAAGCTGTAAACTGTAGCCCAGCCTGCATAAATAGTGCACATTTTATCTGAAACCAAACAGAATGGCTAACAACACGTGCAGTCCTCGGCATCAGCAGAAATAAAAGTCTCCTCCGGGAACCATCAGATCAATGAGGCAAACCTCTCAATCAAGTGCTGATTGAAGGTAGGCTCTGAATCAGCAGGATCTTTATTGTTCGGCAAATTGGGAATTTAAAAGTCGTGCTTATGTGAGGCTTGTTGTCCTCCAGCTATTACAGGCCTTTTAAAATTCATGGAGATATAAAATGTGTGTTGACATGTGTTGGGTTGCATTTAACGGTTGTTTAGTTTCACGCAGCTCAGTAACAAGAAAACCAGAGCTTGTATGTCATGAGGATTCCCAACTAGCTCATTTACTGATTGAGTTTTTTTGGAACATGTATTAAAATGTGTGGCCTACAAGGGGTTAACAGTCCGATTACACCGTGGATTTGTGATGAACAGAATAGTATACTGTGGTTTACAAAAGACTTATTGCGTATTAGATTATTAAAATTGAGAGTTTTGTAGTTTTACTGTATTCTTTGTGTGTGATGTTAAGTGTATGTGTGTACTGTAAGGACTGTTATGGTGACAAAGTACAGTATAAACTCTTGTAAACATGATAAACTACTGTGAATTGGAGTTTACATACAAGGCTGGGATACGTGTATGTGCTGGAAGCAATAGCAATTAGTGTTAGTGATTAGCATTAACGGTTCAAGGACTAATTTAATTGGTAGCAATTAGCATAAGCAATTCATAGCCGAGTAAAAGTGCTAACGGATATCATTAACGGTCATTTAAGGTTAGTAAAGTTCAGTAAACTGTCTAGTTACTGAGGTGGAGTGGGGTTAACCAGATGTATTTGTAAAACCAAAGATTTCGTCCTCATCCATAAAGTCTTTTCGAAAACACTTCAGACTGAGCATAACTCATCTTTTTGTCGAGGTTTGTTTACAAGAGTAGGATGGAAGTTTGAGAGAGGGGGTAGGACTGACCTTCTCATTTAGAAAATACCGTTTGTTTACATTCTTGTTTTGTATGTCGAAATGATACAAGCTGCTGCTTTGCTGCACTAAGTGCAAGGACAGTGACATCACATTGGTAAACTTCACCTGGTGTAATCCAGTCTGACTGCACACTGAGGCTGAAGAGGGAGACAGAAAAGTGTGTGTTCATCTGGTTCTAAAAAGTGAAGCCAATGCTGAAGTGCCTTAAACTTGCATTCTCTCTAATAGCCAGCAGGGGGCGACTCCTCTGGTTGCAATAAGAATTCTGATTGTATAGAAGTCTATGAGAAAATGACCCTATACTTCTCACTTGATTTATTACCTCAGTAAACATTGTAAACATGAGTTTATGGTCTCGATCGCTAGTTTCAAGTCTTCTTCAATACAGCATGATGTTCATTTAGTAAATTATGGTCCCATTTTTAGTAAATTAGACAAGTGGTTCTCAACTAAGGGGTCCTTGAGGGAGATCCAGTGTGTCCCTAGAAAAATGGGGAATAGTTTATTTTCACTATTTAATTCACTGTAGAAGTGAGCCCAATGTGAATAAGAGTCATGAGTCACTATTCTGATCATAGATTTCACTTCAACCACGGTTATCTCCTCAACTCTAGTTGACAACAACAGAATTCTGGTCTTAATCATATCTAACAACCAAAATCTTTTCAGATGGAGCTCCCTGAAGTGAAATCTTACTTACTAATCTTATCAAATGGGGGTCCGTGACCTCATGTGTATCAATTTCGGGGTCCCTGACACAAAAAATTATTGAGAAACACTGAAATAGACGATAAAGCAGGGAATGCTTTAGGGTGTGGCTACCTTGTGATTGACAGGGCGCCACCACGGTGTTGTCCGGTCTGGGAGTTGTCCGTGTTTTCGTCTTTCAACTTGAACCCTTTCACAGTGTGTTTTCAGTTCGTGAAAGTTAATTGTAACATTTTGGTCGCCTATAAACGTCTTATTCAGCGTTCGATTGTACTTAGCACAAATCTCTCGTGTCACTTCTGGTTGCAAAAAACCAAGATGGCGATGGCCAAAATGCAGAACTCGAGGCTTCAAAACAGCAGTCCACAAACCAATGGGCGACGCCACGGTGACTACATCCACTTCTTATATTCAGTACAGTCTATTGCGAATGCAAAACAAGTCTTTGTGATCTACATGTCCGTGCATTTAATCAGTTCTGTACAAAGAAATAACATTTTTTTGTATACAAGCTGTCTGTATACAAAAGTCTGTCAGTCTTGTGACTGACAGGATGCAGGCATACAGCATGTTTGAATATGTGACCATGCTCACAAGAACCATCTGTTCTTACCTAGAAAAAATGTTTGCTCTTATAGATGCTCAATCACATACTTCTTATGTTGATTCCATTATTATAAGACTGCTACTTTGAGGCACTCTGAAAGGCAAGGTTTGTGCATGTGTCAGGACACTTATAGATCTTAGAGTTGTTGGCCCCAAACTTTAAAAAGCAGCACCAAGGACACAGTTTCTCTGGCTGAGACTAAAGATGAGCTGAAGTCCATTGAAATGGCAGTGGTTTGTTTTTTTACCGATAATCAATCACTTGACCATTCGCAGCAGTCTGCTTTGCTCACAGAAGCAGCTTGTGACCAGAGTGCTGCGTGACATCTAGAGACTCTCCGTTCAGATTCAGCTCATTAAAAGTACAGATTAGAGATAACGGAGACAACTCTGGGAGTTCAGTTCCAAATTAGCGCCGGCTTGTCCAAGTTTTATTTCCTATAACAAGTGCCAGAAGTTTCTGCTAAGTTCATTGATCACATCCCCTGCTGAGTGTGCTGCTTGATTTAAATGTCATCCACTGATTACAAGTGTTGTGTTCTCACGAGGAGAGAGTGCCAATCTAGCAGCTTCCTCGCTGTTACTGGAGGGATTGTTTTGCCGTGGCTTGGCTTGAGTCACTGGAAGTTTAACTGTCACACTTTTTTTGTGAAGAAAACATAGTTTGATCTTTTACCTTCTGACTAAACACGAAGTGGTGCTTCCAAGTGTGGTTTTAAAACTTTCAGCAGCTTGTCTGGGAGATGTGCAGCCGCAGTGAGTTCCTTTTATCAGCTGGTATAAAAGACAAAAAACATGTTTACTTACAACATGAAGTACATGAGGAGAGATAATATAACTGTCCACACCTCCTGCTGAGGCTTTCATTTTGGACTTTAAGGTTACTTGTCTGACATACTTTGAAATGTTCATAGAAGCTGTTTGTTCCAACTTTTTTTTATTAATATTCTGTTTGTTCAATTAAAAAATATTCATTTAAATGCTAAAACATCCCTTACATGATGAAGAGTTTTAACTGAAGATTAAGTTTAGCACAAAACCTGCAAAACAGTTTAATTTTTCCACATTCATTCCTCATTAAAATGTAATTTGTTTAATGACGAATTAATGAGTAAAATTTGTGTATAGAGAAATGCAGCAGTTTAATATGCATACATATTTTGCAATGCATTAATCATCCCTTATGAATGATTAACAAAAACTGTATTCATCATGACGTAGCTGTCCAGTGAAAACCATGTATCTTCAGATATATAGTTTAAATAATAATGATTTATTGGGTTTCCGAATAGCATATAGGTCTAAATATTCATGTATTATCTACTGCATACATATAGCACTCGTGAGACAGGGAAAACATATATTAATTCATTAACCATTCATTGAACCAGTCATTAACCATAAACTAGTTTATTCTTGTGAAAATCTATTGGTCTGTTATCAAATTGGACTCAAGGATGAACTGATTAGATTTCCGTGGTCAAAGATCAAGGGTCACTGTGACCTCGCAAAACACGTTTTTGGCCATAACTCAAGAATTCATATGCTAATTTTGACAATTTCATGCTAATTTTGAACAGGATAAAACTATGTAGTGATGACATTTTGGACAGACATGGATGTAAACTGCAACTTGACTGGTTGCCGGAGGAATATAACCGCGAGGTGGTAATTCTAGTTCATGTTGGGGGATGTTTTCCCCACAATATATATTATAATTGCGGCCTTGCCCCATGCGCAGGGATGAATTCTTTAGGATGGCCTTGTACCAACAGAGCCCTCCCATTTGTCTGCATGTATGTGACCATTCATTTCCTCCTCTTATGTTTTATTGTAGATGCACTAGAAACACACTCATGTGTCCTTCTTGCTCTGGTCACATGGTTATTAACGATACATATTTCTTGATTCGTTATCTCTAACTCTATTTTTCTCATTTTTGTTCCTTGGTGATGAGCATCTGCCCTTCACCACAAACAATCCGGACAAATAGGTATTGAATAAGACTTCCTCTGTGTCTAGGCAACACTTCTTTTCTTCTGTCTCCTAATGTATTGTCTTGTATAACTATGTTTCCCCCCCCCCCCCTTTCTCATCTGTCTCTTTGTAGTTCTTCTTTTTAAATCACATTGTCTGAGATGTGATTGTCGTGAAAGGTTGAAGAAACAATCAGCTATGCTGTAACTCATAATAATGATAATAATAATAATGAAAACTGATGTAAGAGTTCACTTGTGTACTCGCTGCACCCAAACTCAAGAACATTTTCTCTGCAACTATACAAAAGAAATTGAATATATGTGTGACCGTGCTCTTAGACTCTGATTCTCCAATCTTACATTGTCGCCCTTCAGCTTTATAATGCAGTCAGACTGAAATCCGCTTCCCATTCATGCATTGCTCAACCTGATTGACCTTTGACATGTGAAATTGTGAGACTCTCCCATGTCCAGCTAGTTTTAGAGACAAGGTGGGACTGACCACTCATTCAGGAAATAGTATTTGTTTATATTTTTCTTTTATAACTGCATCACGAAATAATACAAGCAGCAGATAATAAATTATGTGGTTTGGCTATAAGGACAATGACAGAGGTTATTGACAATAAAATGTTTGAAAAAATGCTGTTTAATGTACAACTTTATTGGCTGCTGTTAGCCTGTTAGTCATCCTAGCTCCTGCAGGTTGTTTACAGCTCTACCCATGCTATTTCCTGTCCCCTCCTTCCCTTATAAGGCCTCATCATACGGGTACATTTCATCATCTGTCCACCAGTTGTCTCTGTTGTGTTTTGCACTCCTGCCAGTCACCTGATCCTGAACACCTGTCCCCGATTATCTCACCAAGCCACACCTGTTCCTCATGAAGCCCCTGTGTATAAATATCAGCCACTCCCAGTTGCCAGATTGTCCATATTGAGCCCTCGCTACAGTGCTGCCTGTCTCTGTCTGACCGGCTTTCCTGCCTTTGCCAAATCAGAGTTGTGCCTGCTTTCTAGATGCTGTCTTATCGTCTGTCCTCTTCCCTGTTTCCAAAGTGAAAAACTGACCTTTTTAAGGGCACTGCATTCAAAAATGTAGTGATGTTTGTGAGTGGGTTTATTTATTTTTCGATTATTGCAGGTTGAACATGCAACATACTCAAAACACAACTTGAATAACTATATAACTTATAATTAAGACCCAGACTAGTCTTGGTTGTACGCTTGTCAGCACTGTTTTTATTACTTAAACTGTTTATGCTAGAATTTGACTAAATACTGTATCCGCAGTCAAACTCAATTTAATAGTTCACTCTGACATTTCAGAGAAGTCAAAACAGTTTATTCTTTAATGGACATATTTTGAAAGTGTCTAGTTTTCTGACAAGCAGGCTCATTTAAACTGGAGTGGGAGACCAGGGGAAAATTACACCCTTCTTAGAGCCGGCTGACAGCAGTCCCGGGGAGGGGATGTGCCGCATTGGCAGGATGATAAAGAGACATTTAAAGTGCAGATATTAAAACGGCATCTATCGCGTGTGCAAATGCAATCCGACCGCATGTTTGTGCATTGATCAGTTTTATAGATCTGTGGGGTTTGTATGCGCCCACTGATAGTGCCATTTTAACACAGTGGGGATGTGCTTTGCCAGCACATTACAGTCTGAATGCTGCTCTGTAAACAGACCCAGTCGGGTTCCATGAAGACAAAATGAAGTTTGGCTGAGACGCTACAGAGAAAGTGGTAAAATTTGATCAGTTTGAATGTCTAGAAGCTGTGAGATTTCCTGAAATTCTGGGAACAGTAGATGATTTTATTTTGAATGAATGTTAATGACTAGGGCTGTCAAAGTTAACGCAATAATAGCGCGTTAACGCAAATTTGTTTTAACGCCACTATTTTCTTTAACGCATTAACGCAACTTGCAATCTTTAGGTTGTAGCGGGCTCAGTTTTAAGTGAAGATGCTGGCATCATATGAAACTATAAAACCTAAAGAAACCATTGGTACCAACCATGTCATACTAGCGTCAATATATATGAATGAAAATGGGTTCTAACAACCTAATGATATACTAGATAATAAGTATATCAGTCACAAGGGGCATTTTTCTGCATTGAGTACTTTTACTTTTGATACTTTAAGTACAATTTCCTGATTATACTTACATACTTTTGCTTAAGTAACATTTTCAATGCAGGACTTTTACTTGTAATGGAGTATTTTTACAGTGTGGTATTAGTACTCTTGGTGGTAAATATGTCAATGGTCCTTTCTCCAGCATTATTTACGTCCCCACTTAGATGAAAGAGAGCCTCTTCCTGTCATCGCTCTGACATCTCGGCCCGGCTATGAAGGCTTATGAATATTTGACGCGCTCCTTCGGACACCCATTACGCTATCTTAGGAAAACAGAAGGTCATACGAGGGACAACATAGAAATAAGAGTTGATAACTTCACTGCAAAACTGTACATTGTGAGTAAAAAAAGTCTTCTGGAACTTATAAAAAATGAGTTATCCTAGAAGCACCTGTCTCAAGGTGACCCCAAACTTCAGTCATAACACATAATGTACTTAAGTTTCACGCCTGAAGTAAATCTAGGAGAGTGTGTGGGTAGTTTATTTCCATATTTCATATTAGTGAGGAAACATATTATACCTGAGGGGCATGGGGGGAAATTAACCCATTTATATAATGATTACACGTTTTCAAAATCTCCCAGTCCATTTTGAAACTGATTGAAAAGCAAACAACTTAACATTTCATAATAATTGCCCAATAATTTGAAGTGTGAGCGTTGTGGGAAGCTCAAAAGAAAAAATGTCCAATCTTTGGAACACAACCCAAAACTGAAAATGGACACGGTTGCTCATTTGGAGCGTATTTTCCTCCATATGTATCAAAGAGGAAGTGCATGTTTTTGAAAAGAGAAAATCAATAACAAAGCTTGAAAGCATACACATGGGTAAACCAATGTCTTGGAAGACCAGCAGTATTGACTTTGCAATAAAGAACTGAAGGCAGCTTTGCAGTTCTGTGTTGACTTCTAAGTCAACCTTGAGTCCAAGTTCAGCTCTTGACACGAGGAAGCTGAAATAAATAAAAAATAAATAAAAAGCTGCTTAAACCTCTCCTATAGGAAACTGTCGCATTATCTGTCCCTTGAAAGCCTTACCTTCAGGCGAGGCTTTTATAAATGGACTCTGTCCCCTCCCTTGGCTTTGCTTTTGGGATAAAAATAGCCCGTCAATTTGACATGCTTACCATGTCAGTTAGCAGCAGACAGTCTTACTTTTTTAATGCAGAGAGACGAGCGGCAGACAGAAAGAGAGAGATGGTCAAGAGAGGAGAGGGGGGAGTTAATGTGGATGTTTTTAATTGAATCTGGTTCTCTTTATATTACTGATATCACAGTTTTGAGTTACAAGGATTTTTAAGATCTATATGTTTATTATTTTCCAAAGAAGACAGCATAATGTGACAGACAAAACTCTTTTCTCCGGATGATGCAAGTGTTTCATTTTCCCTCCTGTGCCTCTTAAGCCATATTGTCATGAAAGTCACTCAGAGAAACATTGATTTATTCTGTTCAATCTGCAATATCTGCGCCAAAAAATAATGGGGAGCTGTGTCTTTATGGGGTTTATAATGTCTCTAATTAAGAAGAGAGTCAATATGTTAACAGTCGGATTCATAATTATAGCTAATGGCATTTTCAAAACACAGAAAAGGGCACCATTACAGGCAAGTGTCACCCCGATAAAATCCACACCTGACAAGTCTGCGAGACACTTTTAATCAATGCTGAATACGGTAATGAATATATAATTAGCTGGAGCTCTGTTGATTAAGAGCGGCTTCTCCACAGCCTCGAGCTGATTAAAACATTTCATTTCATTAAATTTCGCGGTACATTACTGTAGTTTCCTAGGCGTTGAAGTGAAGCCGTCATTATACGGCATATACAGCAGTAGACAGTCACGATCTTTTGTTCCTCGGAGCAGCTCTTGCAAAATTAGCAGGATGTTGCACAGAGCCAGTGCAGCCTTGTCTCCTGAAAATTACATTTCCATACAACGAAACTGCATTGTGAATTACATTTTGAGGGAAATGTATTTTGTCACAGATTACGTTTGTTTTTAATGTATCACAAATACGTTTGTGCTTATGGAGGACGGAGTGGTGGTTGGGTCGACAAACACCGGACTTTTGTCCAGGAGACCGCTGTCCGTGTCCTGTGTGAAACTAAAAGTCAACATTCACTTATTTTAATTTACATCCGTAGCTTAATAATGTAACAAATATAGTTATTTCAAGCCAAACCAGTTTTTTTTTTTTTTTACTAAATCTAACCAAGTAGCTTTGTTGCCTAAACCTAACCAAATACTTTGTTTTGTTTCAATTGACAATGTTAACCACATGTTTAAAACTGCAACTGTAACGTGGGAGAAAATACGTTCCCTCAAAACATAATTGAGAATGCAGTTTAGTAGTATGGGAACATCATTTTGTAGGAGACAGGGTTGTGCACAGAGCCGGTGATGTGCAGTAACTTCACAGCTCTGTCTTTAGAAAACATCTCAACGTCACCATCTCAAGCAGACGAGCAAATTCACTCCACATAAGAAATGACCAATCTTTATGCAGATGACAGTGTTGTTTATGTTTCGTTTCAAAAGTAGACCTTACTAAGTGGCTTTAATTTTGGACCTTAACAAAAAGTTTCTCTTCACCAAGCAATGTTTGATATGTTTTTATGATATGTGAAAAATTGTTTTTTTTTTAGTTTAAGAAGTTTAACATTTTTGGAAATACACTTCGATACCATACTCATGTCTAATATAGAGCCTCAGCTGACTGCTGGTTATCTTAGCTTAGCATTAATACTATAGAAACATCTGGCCTGGCTCTGTCCAAAGAAAAAACAACAACATCCACCTACTAGCACCTCTAAAGCTCATTAATTAACACATTATGTCTCGTTTGTTTAATCCGTGCAAAATAAACAAAAAACTGGTGATAATTTACGGGGGTTTGTGTGCTGGCCAAAAAAAAAGTCATAATCCTCTTGTAAAACCACAAATTGTGACTGCGTTTCTTACCTTTCCAATATTTATGCTAAACTAAGCTAAGCTAAGAGGCTGCTGGTTGTAGCTTCATATTTACCGGGACCGACAAGACTATTTAACAAGAGCATCAGTCATCTCGGCAAAAACCCACGTATGTTGACATTTAAGTGACAAAGCCCTGTAGTTATTGTATGACACTTGTCTGCCAGGAAGACCACTGTTCGTTCCTTGTTTCCAATTGACAGTCAGCAGATTTGTTACTTTTTTAACTTTTCTTAAAACTTTTGCTGTTGTACTTTTCCTTTCTGATTCCGTGTTACTCACCACTTGCACCTTTGCTAGTATCTGGTACAATAAACTGTACACACAGTGGTTGTCCTTTGTGCTTCATATAGAGAGGGGTCTAGTGCTCCAGAGGCCCCTGACATAAAACCCTCGGGCCTCATTAAAGCCAAGACTTGGGATCTCCCTCTGTGTTAGGGGTGGACATGTCTTTTTTAGTCAAGACCGGGAAAAAGAGAGTAAGTGAGAGTGAAATAGACGGAGAGAGTGAAGTGTTACTACTGTGAGACTATCCATTAGTGTCTGTTCGTGTTTCAGCTTGTCTTTACTGGAAAACCAAGGTCAGCAGATTGCCAAGTTCAACGCCGGCCCTTCCTTTAGTCCTCCCTCTCACTCTGTCTTGCAAGCTTTTACCTTTGGGCAGTCATGCTTGTTATGCAATCACCTCGGATTTGATTTCCCAGGGCCAGAAATACTGTAGATAAGAGATGTTGAAGATGCATGTGTTTTGCGATAAGAGGCTCATCAGTTACACAATATGAAACGTATCACAACTCCTGATCTGATAATAGATAAAAAAACAGTGCTGTAGAGATGCTCTGGATGTGTCTGATTGTTTTCCCAGGATGGTAAATTAGGTCAAGGAACTGTTCATTAAGAGGCGGTAATTATCTCATCACTGGTTGATTATGGCACATCGTATTTGTTGTTTAGCTGTCAGGTTCATTGTAGCAAGTCATTATCCGTCTTTGAGTAAGTCCTCAAATATTGAAATCTATCTATCTATCTATCTATCTATCTATCTATCTATCTATCTATCTATCTATTTATCTATCTAGGTACAAAATGTACCTTAAAGGGAGACTTGTCAAGTATGTAATACTCTTATCAACATGGGAGTGGGCAATTTGCTGCTTTATGCAAATGTATGTATATATTTATTCTTGGAAATCGATTAACACAAAACAATGACACATATTGTCCAGAAACCCTCACAGGTACTGCATTTAGCATAAAAAATATATGCTGGAATCATAACATGGCGAACTGCAGCCCAACAGGCAACAACAGCTGTCAGTGTGTCAGTGTGCTGACTTGACTATGACTTGCCCCAAAACTGCATGTGATTATCATAAAGTGGGCATGTCTGTAAAGGGGAGACTCGTGGGTACCCATAGAACCCATTTTCATTCACATATCTTGAGATCCGAGGTCAAGGGACCCCTTTGAAAAAGGTCATGACAGTTTGGAGTGTTATTTCACCTCCTTTGCAACAAGCTAGTATGACATGGTTGGTACCAATGGATTCCTTAGGTTTTCTCATCATAAATTAAACTGAATTTGATCAGAGTCGAATCAAATCAAAGCTGAACCGGATCGTATCAAAGTAGTACTATATCACACTGTATTGGATCGTTACATGGTTAACTGTCACCATTTTTGTATGTATCGAGACGCGTATCGAATCGTCTTAACAGGGAAAAATGCACACCCCTACTAGTTATGATTGCTAAGAAGGAGGGGTTTAACAAACTAAGTTGAAGATATACTGTAAAAAAGAAAAAAAGAAAAAATATGCCCATAAATTACACCTTACATCACAGTTAGAAGCCCATATATCTTTCATTGAGCAACGGAGAACTGATATTCTTCTCAGGCTCAAAAATATTCAGGAGGGAAATCGATTTTTTGAGCTGTGTAATCTGATCAATTGAAAACGTATGCGCTGCATCTCTTTGTTCCTCATTTACATTGCCCTGTTGTTCACGTGTCAAAGGTAGAGCAGAACATCTCCACAAACAGCTACTTCATGCATGCTTGCCAGTTTTAATGCCAAACTGGTTCCTATTCAGCTCCCAGCGCTGCAAACACATTGACCTTCTCTCTCTCCTCACAACACATCGCACATCTTTTATTTGTTGCTTCAAATCCCTTTTGAGATTTGCCAGACATCGCTGTCTGCTCTACCTTTTATTTTTTTTAAATCTGCACTAACGAAACGTCATGTCAAAGAAAGGAGAAAGCGGTAAAGGCCCGGCCATTGATTAGACTACAAACGCTCGCCGGCTGTGCTATCTCTGTCGCATGTTCAATAACAATGGAGCTTTTCAAATGTGATCCCAAGGTCATGCGGATGGCTCTATGCGAGGTTCAAAGTCTGTCTCATGTTACTTTGATTTGGTGTGAGGTTACAACCTGAGATCCATATGACCCAGATTGGCTCTCATTCCTAATCTGATCAGTGCTATCTGAAATATTTAAAAGCATGTTCAAAGCGTCTGTCCAACTTTGTTCTTTGTTGTTACGTCTGTGGGTGTTCTCTAAAAACTCACTTCTGGGAGTTTGTTGTGAAAGTTCCTCTTTTCATTTTCCGTCTCAGCAGTGGAAGTGGAAATCTATCCTTTGTTTATATATGTCTCATTTTTGGAGGAAAGACCCGACATCCTCCCCTCAAAATGTCAGTCTTGCACAAAAGTTTTTTGTCATTACTGAGTAAAAAGCACAGGGTAATTTGAAATGAAGGGCAAAAATGTCACAGTAATCATGTTAACTTGAGTATCTCCAAAGGCACATTCCAGGTTAATTTCAGTTTAATGAAGCCAAAATGTACTAATCATTCAGACCTTGCCATTGGCTATAATTTCATTTTTTTGCATGCACAAACAGCCCAATAATTTATTGTTTCCTCAGCGCTTTCATTCAATATGTCCTGGAGGTTAGATATCAAGACTCCCCCCCCCCCAAAAAAAGCTGCGTTGTTTGCCTGTGTTTTGGAGTGCCTCTTGTATAATACATTACTATTAATGGATTCAGCTCCTGGAGGAGCACTTGACCTGCAATTTGGAGAGGAAGCTTCTTTGAGTCGGGGAAATTTACAGGTTCTCGCTCTTGACGTTTGATTCTGCTTCTCTTCAGAGGCAAATTGCTTTGTAAACAGCTTTGTCTTACTGAATAAAAAATAAGTTTGATAAAAAAAAAAATACAGTTGAAGATAGAATATTTCTGTATTCTTAGTCTGAACGGAGCACAGGTTTGGAAGTTGAGGCAGAGTTTGGACAAAGTTATTATCTGACTGCAGCTCCACAAAGAGGCACTATACATTTTAGCTCTAATCAAGTTTGTGTTCTGGGGCTGTTACAGTGAAGGAATTTCCCCCGCAGTCATAATGACTGGCTCAACAGCGTGATATCCGGGTTTATAGCAACTTTTTTTTCTTTATTTAGCCTGATTTTAGTGCTATATAAATAAGCTTTATTGTTAGGAGATTACAAGGTATATTATTGCTTTTTAAATAACAATGATGACAGTCTTAAAGATAATGAAAAACGTGTTTATTGTCAAATGCAGAACAAAGAAGGGCAATGCGGTGCAGCGTTTTTTTTCATCTGAGACGCTTTGGTTGCGTCTGGTTGCTATGATACGGAATATCAAAATGTTGCCACAGAGTAGAGTACTTGCTCTGGATGAAGGGAAGGTCGAAGCACGTAGGGAGAGAGAACGGACCCGCCGGTCTATGTGTATTTTTTTTATCCTCCATTGTTGTTGTTGTTCAGCACTTGTAGCCTACATGCAGGATGTGACGTTTGGACATTGTGGAGTTTTACCCAAAGTTGAACATTTTTCAACTCTTGACAACCAGAAAAAACACCATACGTGCAGCGCTCAGCGCAGAATACCTCGTCACGCTGCTGTCGTCTGTAGCAAAGTGTAAAAATGCACGGTTGTGGCGGTTGCTTGCCATCCCCTGCAGTTGGCTTGTCAAGCCCTATTTTGTTCTCTCGTTGCTTGAGTTTTGCTTCTCAGTGTAACACCTTTTCAAGACTATGGAGTCCAGGCAAAACCTGTGTATTGAACTGAATAAGTTTGGACATAGTATCCCCAAAAACATATTATGTGAGGTTGTGATGATCAAGGGTGTGTAACTTGCAGCTCACCCAGAGAGTTTGTTTCATATTGGTAGCCATGCTCCCACCTGTTCTCTGTCCATTTCCTACTTTCTTTGTGGTCTATACCGTTGATGACTGGGGGAGGATGTGTGGATATCCGTGTTATTGAGTACAGTAAGATGAACTGTGTACCTTGTATGAGATCTGTTGGAGCTCATCTGAAGGTAACACTTCGTCTCATCAGGTATCATAGGTCCCTGAGGGAGGCTGCAGGCGAAGGCCAGAGGACTGAGAGTACAGGTGTGGACGAGGTCAGAGGGAGATAAAAGCAGAATTCAGTTTCAAGTGCCAGATGTGTCTGTGCGCTCAATATCTATTCAACAAACCACAGCTGAATTATGAGCGGCCAAAAACAGAACAAAGTGAAAATAGAGGTCGTATTAACAGAATCCTAAATTCAGATAACATATTTTATTAATACTTTCCTCTAAAGTCACAGCCAACATATAGTGCTTCGTTTGCCAATTTCAGCTCTCACTGCCACCCTTTTGCAATCTGTTATTTTGTTGTGTGTATGTGTCCCTGCTGCGGTCTTTTTTTTATTTTTTCAAGCCAAGTCGAATAGGAACCCAAAAGTGCTTCGGATTTTTTAAAGAGCCCTGACAATAATTCAACTTCAAAGGAATGCTTTGACATTTTGGGAAATTAACTTATTTGCTTTCTTGCTGAGAGTTAGATGAGAGTATCGACACCACTCTCATGACTGGTGGTTAAATGTCAAGCTACGGCCGGGCGAATGTCCATTATTCCGAAAGATGTCCCATTGGACTGAAAGCCCATTTGTCCGACAGCCCATTATCCTGAAAAACAAATGCCCATTGTTCCAAAAATACCCACTCTCCCTGCTACAAACAGAAGCACATACCTAATTATTATGCAGAATGACATCATCAGACCCTCCCAATTTTTTTCCTACTATGACGAAGGCATGACCAGACCTACTCTGCCTCTGATTGGCTAGTACTCATTGCCTTTGTTGGTTTGGTTGGTTAGGTTTAGGCATGAGGAGTGAGATTGGGCAGGGTTAGGGTAAGAATACCAGGGTAAGCCAATCAGAGGCAGAGCAGGGTGAGTCATGCCTTCGTCTCATAGTAAGTAACAAATGTGACCAGGAAGATCCTATGACGTCATTCTGCATAATAATTAGCCATGTATTTCTGTTTGTTGCAGGGAGAGTATGTCTTTTCGGAATAATGGGCCTTTGGAACAATGGGCATTTGTTTTGGAGATAACGGGCGGTTGACAAAATGGGCTTTCGGTCCAATGGGGCATTTTTTTTACTCGGAACAATGGGTGATTGGAGCAATGGTATGGCACCCTACGGCTAGAGGACGTTAGCTTAGCTTAGCATAAAGACTGGTAACTGGGGAAAACAGCTACAGCAGCTCTGTCCAAAGGTAAAACAAAGTCTACCAGCCCCTCAGAAGCTCACTAATTAGCCTTTTTTTTTTTTTTTTGATCTTGTAGCAGCCTAGTAGCTGTAAAAATCATAAATTTTACATTTTGGTTTTTGTGAGGATTAATAAACAAGATATAACATGTTAACAAATCAGCTCTAGAGGTGCTGGTAGGCAGATTTTGTCACCCTTAGACAGAGCCAGGCTAGCTGCTCCTGTGTTTACCAAAATGTTGAACTATTCCATTATGAATACTTAAAGACTTTGTGACAAAAAGGAAAAAGTCCAGTGTCTGCCTTGTAGTGCTTTTTATTTGAAAAAGAAACACATTCCTGAAAATGGTTGCAGTACTACACACTTATTCACACACCCACATTTTCTTGATTCATGTTTTCCCCACAAACCCGCCATCACGGCCGACTAGACTCATTTTGTCGACTCAGCAAGCTTGAAATCCAATGACTGACAACAAGACTCCCGCAGTCGGCTCGCCACTGGCATTTTTTAAGGCAACAGAGAAGCCAAAGTGTTGCTCATGAATAAAGAAATGTGCAAGTCCATCTAAAATTGCATCAACTAAGATGAAACGGTGACCATTTCCACGTAGCACTCCTGTAGGGAAAGGTTCTTCTTTGAGGAATCTCTTTGATTGGCGGTTTAACCTCTGCAATTTGCAGTGCTGCGTAATGGTATGCAAATGAAGAAAAAAGAAAAAACGGCTTGTAATTTGACTTTGGGGAAAACGCTGTCAGGCCCAATAGTAGGATGATTGATGACAACTTACGTGACTGCAGTCAGCCATTAACATCCATTTCCCCTCAGCTGTGCACGGAGACATGAGGCTACAGCAGTTCAATTTCATACTAAAGCAGCTAGGAACTAAATAACTTTTAATAGTTGTGGCTCCCAAGCATTTCCAGACTATACTTGTTTAAAATCACGACAACTTTTAATAGGTTTTAAGACTTACCCAAGGTTATATTAATTCACCCTGGAGAAATTCATGTTCCAAAGAGATGCTGGTTGAGGTTGTTAGAATAGGTTTGATGTTGTTTCCACAATACCATCCAATACCTTCTTTTTAAAAGAAACCTGA
Organism: Sebastes fasciatus; assembly: GCF_043250625.1. Classification (NCBI taxonomy): domain Eukaryota; kingdom Metazoa; phylum Chordata; class Actinopteri; order Perciformes; family Sebastidae; genus Sebastes; species Sebastes fasciatus. Next base: position 4,793,319 of record NC_133815.1, on the reverse strand, counting down.
CATAAACAGATAAATCTATAGGAGCCATAGCCCATCTATTATTCATGGTCTCTCCATAGGTCTCAGACCAAAGTTCAAACCATCCATATTTTAGCATCCTCTTCTTCCTTCCTCATCTGTCAGACTACAGTAAGGACAAAATTCTCCCTCTCCTCTCCTCACCGATGTTTTGCTCTATACGACAACATTAACTGGAGCGTATTTGCTGGAAATCATAGCATTTTTCTAAGAAATCTTTCACTCTCAAAATTGCCCTTCCACTTTTACAGCAATCCTGTGAGGTGAAGCTGCTTCCCGAGAGCCGTCCTCAGAGAGGTGAAGTACGTTTTAATGGCCAGTGCTTGGTTGTAAGGTCACTGACCCGGAGATTTCAGTCCATCTCCGGTGCCTCTAAGTCACTGAAGGAAACAATAAAGACCTAAGTCTGCATTTATCCCAATTTGGAAGATGTTCCGGCAGATTGTTCTGAAAGTACTGCCTCAAACCATGACGGTATTTCTTTCTTTCTTTGTGCCAAACAGGTTTAAAATATGGATTTTTGAAATAAAGATCCAAACCTAAAAGTCTGAAACTCACTACATGGCTGATAACTCCAAAATCACCAAATTGATTTTTAAATTGGAGTCTGTGCTGGTCAGTGGAAAGTAGAGCAGGTCACCATGGACAGTAAGTAAATATAAGTTAGCTTGTATTATAAATGAGAAGACTATTTTAAAACTGCAGATACTAGACATACTGCATCAACGTACACAGATCATTTTAGTTTTGACAGAGACAAAGACAGAGAAATATGTTTTGGATGACTGAACGTCTAAAAACAGCAGAGAACACACAGAGTAGACTACGATTACAATCATGCCTCTAGGCATGACCCAGAAAGTCCCAAGAGAACAACAGACAAAACGACAAGACATGAGACAAAAGATAAAAAGGAAAACAAGACAAAAATCAAGAGAAGATAAGACAAGGAAACAGACAAGAGACAAAAAAGAACAGACGAGACAAAACAGTATACAAACGACAACAGAGAGATAACAAGTTTAAGGACAAAGAGAAAAAACAAAAGACAACACGAAAATAAGGCAAGAGACAACAGACATAAGTTGAAAGACAAGAGACAAAAAGACAAGACAAAAACATAAAAGACAAAAATAACAGACACACGGCAAGACAACAGTCAAAAAATAAGACGAGAAAAAACAGTAGACAAATGACAAGAAACAACAGAGAGAAGGCAAGTTAAAAGACAAGACAAGAGAATAAGAAAAAAGATGAGATAACAGACATAAGTTAGAAGACAAGAGATACAAAAACAAAAAGACAAGACAGAAAAGAGACAACAGGCAGAATTCAAGTTAACAGACAAGAGACAAAAGACAAGACAAAAACATAACAGACAAAAGACAGAGAATAACAGACAGAAGTTAGAAGACAATACATGAGACAAAAAAACAAAAGACAAGACAAAAACATAAACAAAAGACAAAGACAGAAGTTAGAAGACAATACAAGAGACAAAAAAAAACAAAAGACAAAAAAATAAGAGACAAAATACAAAAAACTGACAGTAGACAACAGACAAAAGATGAGACAAAACAAAAGACAAAATACAACTGAATGTCTAGAATATGAATAAGACTAAGGTAAACATGCGTTTTTTAGCACCATAATTCCAATGAGTTCCACCATGACGAGTCATTTTCCACGGCCCTCTTTACGGCTCTGTTTGCTGTAGCCAAGCCTGCTGTTCACTGCACCACTTTAATTTGGGAAAGTGCCCAGTTCACATCATTATCACACAAATCTGAACTGCTTTCTTTGAAGTCTGTTTTTATTTCGTTCCAGGAGACTTTTTCTTTTGACTCCAGTGTGTCAGTTGAAAAGATTGACCCGCGAGTGGCCTAATTATCAGCTTGCTGTGATTTGGAGTCAAGTCAATAATTTTGGGATTCTGCAAGAGGCTCTGCAGATATTTAATGAAACACATATTTATCTTGTTTACTTTGTTGACAGACAATAGGGCCGGGCGATATGGCCAAAACCTTCTATCACGATATAGGTCATTTCATATCTTGATAGCGATGTATATCACAATATAGCATGTTTTCTGGTAATTTAATAAATAGTCTATGAACATAACAGTTTTAAGTGAAATTATAGAGTAAAAAGGAGTAAATATAGGCCTAGCCTTTATCCCGCTAGAAACAATATAGAAAAATATATACGATAGACATTTTTATATTGTTTTGACAATATACATTGTCATATTACCCAGCCCTAACAGCTGTTGTTCAATAATTTATAAGTGACTGTAATATATTGCCCATTTAGGTCATTGGATGCCCTCGTATTGGTTTCCAACATGGTCTATATGGCGGTTTAAACAATAAACTACCAGCATGATTGGTCACTTCTGGGTTCACTAAACCTCTCCATTACACTTAATAAGCAAACACAAGAATCAATGGAGCCTCAACACAGAAGCAACATAAAGACATTTTAATGTAATTTCATAATTTTGGTGAAAAGATGTGTGTTCCTTCAAATACTCTGTTGGGTATAGAGCTGTCCCAAATGCCATTTTTCGAGCTTCGAAGCTTGGGTGAGAAACATTTAATGGCATTCAATGCTTCGCGGCGTGGCCCCGTTTCATTGCCCGGTACAGTGGTACTGCCGCACTACTGTACACACATGCACCTCTACACACAACAAACGGCAATATCCATCTGAGAATAACTAATGATAATTATTGTTGCATGTGAATAATGAATAATGTTTTTGGATTATTCCTTGTTTCATGGGCTATTTGGGATTTATCCATTATTATTAGTATTACATACTTATATATATATATAAAAAAACGAAGCATTGGAATAATAATTTGGAGGCCGATTACCATGGCAGCAGTAGAAGCTTCAAAGCTTCGTAGCATACAGGTCAGCACTAGTTGGGTATTTTTGCTAGTTCAATTATAAAAAAAAAAAAAAAAAAGAATCTTTTTGCCCTTGCTCTTTCGTGGCTACACTGACAATAATTTTCAAATTTAACGTCCTTTGAATGAATAAGAACAAAGTAGAGGCTTTAAGGGGACATGCTGATCGCACAGTCTGAAGCTGATCAGTTATATTCTCTCACAAAGCTTGTTGGAACGTGTTGCTCTGCCATTATTATTCTGGGTTAATGTCCGGTCAATGATTCAACTTGTTTCAGACAAAATTGCCCCCTGCTGCAATTAGTTAGAGAACTGTTAGATGTGTTTTTAAAAGTTGAAGTATTAGATAAAATAATCCAAATACGCCAGGAAATATGTAAAACACTTATAAGCATATAAAAGGCAGAGGGTGGTAATTTCATAGTATGATTTAGGGTGATATGAAGGTGACATGTAGTGAACATCTTTGTGCCTTTTTTAGCCAACTGTGGCTCCAAGAGGGAAGGGTTGGTCTGGCGGTTGGTCCAGCCCTTTGGTCCAGATGAAAATATCTCAAGAAATATGGGCTAGATTGCCATCGAAATGTGTGCAGACATTCATGTTCCCCAGAGGATACATCCTAATGACTTCAGTCATTCCCTGACCTTTTTCTTCAAGCGCCACAATAAGTTTGACGTTTTTGGTCAAATATGTCAACAACTGTTGCATGGACTACCATAACATTTGCAACGGATATTCAAGGTCTTCAGAGGTTGAACCTTAATGACTTTGATGACTTTTCAGCAGCAGATCAAAACATCTATTTATCCAGTGAAATATCTCAATGGATAATTGATGGCCTGGCACAAAAATTGGTCTGCTAAATATTCATAGTTCCTAGATGATGTACCGAATGAGTTTAGTGTTTTTTTGTTTTTTTTTATCTAGCACCACCAGCAGATCAATCTTTTCACTTATCCAATAAAATATATTGACTACTACTGGACGGATTGACACAAAACTTTGTAGAGACATTCATGGTCCCCAGAGGATAAACCAGACTGACTTTGGTGATCCCTTATTTTTTCATCTATTGGATGAAATGCCATTTGATTTTGTAACTGCATTCATGTTCCCCACTGGATGCATTGTTATAACTTTGCTTATGATATGGTAATGTCTTAAAATGCAGATTTTTATGCTTGCATCATCCTCACACACAAAAGAAAATGGTGTAATACTTCCACACACATCTCTTAATATTCACAACATGATAAACCCTTTTGATATCTGTACAAAAGACTTTTACTATGAATGATCAATAGCTGATGAACCTTACAGAGAATTCATTCAACTGTACTACTGTATATGCTCATCAGAACTAGATGGCATCAGCTGGATACAGTTTAATGAAACATTGTGTAAGTGTTGCATTTACTGTAAATGAGTGGGACTTCTTTGATTAGTTAATTATGAGGAGATAATAATGGAAGCCTTGTCAAGACGGTGGGGGGTTGCATCTTTAACCTGCTACAGGACTTTTTGTTGCTTTTCATGAGAAAAACATGAGCAATTGTTAAACTGCATGAGTAAATGTCAGGGTAGCAACTACTATCTGATTCCATGAAATGCTTGTTTTCCACCCTATCATGCTAATTTTATTTCTTGTGCATAATCCATTTCCAAAGTGGGCTAATTGAATTTTCATGATTATAGCTCCCTTCCCAAGTGTGCTTAATTCCTTGATACTCCATTCTCTGTGTACTGTTTACAGATGTGCCTTGTGCCATCACTCATTTCTTATTAATGCCTATTAAGATGGTAATCACAGGCCTCATTATCTGTGAAAAAAAACCCCAGCGCTGGGCTCCCAAAGTGGCTCAGCAGAGTCGGCAGACGGTAAACAACACATCACAGTTTAGAACCAATATTTGACCAATCAAAGAAGTTTCACTTACACTGAATTTAAAATGGGTCAGAAATGTTGGAAATAAATTTACATAATAGCTTCCTAAAAAAAAAAGAAAAAAAAGACAAGGTCTTTTGAATGGCGGTTTATGTGTTTAATGTGTAATTCATGAGGAAAGTTTCTGGTCGATGAATAGCTGGAAGCTCGGCAGCAAATATCACCGGAGGACAAAAATACAGATATTACAGTGTTTTAAATGTGGTGCTTTTATAGTGTTGGTGGCACAAATAATGAGCTTATTACTGAACTTCTCTGCACAGCTTTTTTGTGCCATTTTCTGAATTAATGAAGCAAAAATGTGAAGTGTGTTGAAAGTACTGCACCTGCAGAGACTGTGGTCCATTCTGATGGTGATCATTGTAGGAGCATGTGTGTGATAATACTGCACACTGATAATGTAGTTTGGTACACTACAATGGAATTGGACATTGAAAAGAGTATTTTTTAATGAGATATTCTGAATCTAATTTTTTTGAAAGCTATTTCATGCTTAACTTTATGATTCATGCCCCCTGCATTCCCTGCCAAGTTGAGGATGGGGGCTGGGAGTTCATTTGCACAACAGAGTACTTTTGGATTACCTCTGCCCTAATCAATTTAAAACAACTGTTATTAATTGTTGTTTTTTTACAAACCAGCATGCACACACTTTCTCCTGCGTGCATCTGGCAGCAGTTGATCTCAGCAGGAGGCTGATTAATAGAGTTCACAGCCCCTTTGAGTCTTGTAGATACCACTCTTTCTGTGTGTGTGTGTGTGTGCGTGTGTGTGTGTGTGTGTTATAATGCCATGCTACTTCTGCCTTTGCTTGTGGCAGAAAGCAGTCATTTGCATATATAGACACAAGAGGTTGCACATATTCCTGATATTACATAACCAGCCCAATCTCATGGGAATGCATATAGCACAACATTCCCACGTGGCATTATGTCATTAGGGGCCTACTACGGCTACTACGTTGTTAAAGTGAAAGGTAAAAGTTCTAATACGTAAAAATTAATGAAATGTTACATTTTGAACACAAACAAAAAGACACTTAGTTGAGTAAAGGGGAAAACATTGTGTTTTGGCTTAAAATAACTATGTTTCAAAAGTAAAAGTGAAAGTTAACGCTTGGGAAAATGTTGTGGGTTTCACATGGGATGTAAACCCCAGCCACCTGGGTGAAAATCCTGTGTGATTTCCGCTTCTGCTCCTGTCATAATTACTACAGCTGCTAGAGGTCGCTGTTGTGTTCTTTTATACCTTCTTTCGGTCATCTACCAGTTGAACAAAACCACTTAGTTAGGTTAAGGAAAAACATCACGGTTGGGCTTAAAATAAGTTGTAAACTAAGTAAAATACGTACATAAACAATGTAACATAAGTAGGGTCAACACGTCACTAACCTAACTTCAAAATAACTTCAAAGCAGTTTGGGACATGAACACCGGTCTCGTGGTCTACGTCACTAGTTCTGAGCGTGGCATATTTACACGGATACATTTACATTGCAGTCAGTACAGACTGCATGGCATACACAACACGCCAAAAGCAACAAAGGAGTTGTTATTGGACATGAAATTACTTAAAAATGACTGTCATTGATACGCCATTTGCTGCAACAGTGTTTGAAGAAATGACCACTGCTGTTGTTTTTCTTGTATGGACAGTCTGACGGTTAAATCAACAGCACTTTTAGACAATGGACCTGACACTGAGGTCAGTTTTTAAATCAGTAAATATATATACTGTATATATATATATATACACACAAACAATATAATATGCACTTAAATTGATTCCAGGACTACAAAACCTATAGCTGAAACCAGGGTGAGGTGCAGTGAAAAGCAGAAGGCTCTGTGCACAAGTTTCAAGTGTTCTATAGAGAAGCATTATAAATAGCCTGGGAGTTTCCATGTAATGGAGTTATAAGTAAGATTGTGCCGATGAAACCATCTCTGGTTCCATAAAGAAGTCAGGCCTGCCCTCTTATAGAAAAGCAGTTGTAGCTGAAATGGATCGTGCAGCCAGAGCTCCTTTTCAGAGAGGAGAAAATGAAACGCATCGAACTGAACTCTGAAACTTCGGTCCGCTCTCCTGCTGAACTCCCCATCCTCCTACATATTTTTTTTTTTTCCCCACACATGATCAGTTTACAATAATGTGAGTAATGTAATTGCTACTTTCCCTGGCTAAGGTTTCCATCGCAGCGTTCAATTCTCCGCTGCAGCCGTGAGACAGGAAACGGCATTTGCATTTCCTGTGGTATGGATTAGTTAACGAGCAAGGCCTGGCGGTATAAAAGCTGAGCATTTTCCGATACATCAAGCTGAGGCCGTTTAATTAGTGAGACCACAATTTTCTTTGGCTTCTATGGGCTTCCTCTTTTGTTTTTAAATAAAGCACGCTGCCTCGGGCTCAAAGCTGCGGGTACAGCAGCAGCATTAGCACATGGTTAGTTACAGATATAGTTCATCGGGAGATTTCTGTGGGCTCATGCAGACACTCTCATCCGGATTTACATGTACTGCATTACATTTGTAGTACACGTCAACACGTGTAAACTTACAATAAGAGCATGTATTGCACTTTTGTGACTAGTGATCTGTACAACTGATGAACCTTGACCTTCTTGCTGGCTGAACTAGTTTGTGCATCCAGTCAACACGTTTCCTTCCACCGCCACTCTGGTCCAGACTGGAATATCTCAACAACTATTGGATTGATTGTCATGATATTTGGTACACACATCCATGTCCCCTTCATGTTGAATTGTAACTTGGTGATCACTTAACTTTTCATCTAGTGCCATCATCAGGTCCAAAATGCTTTTGTTTATGACCACATACCTGCAAAGCTAATGACATTCCAATTAGCCTAAACTGTAATTTGTATTTAGTGTTTATTTGCAAATGTTAGCGTGCTAAGATGCTAAACTGATGGTGAATACGGTAAACATTGTACCTGTTCACGATATCTTATGAAAAAGTATTCCTCATTTTTTGTGTTTTTTCCTACAAATGTCCAGCAACACGTCAATTTCCGTCTTGACAGAAACAACTTGGTTAGGTTTAGGCAACAAAACTACATAGTTAGGAAAAGATTGTGATTTGGTTTAAAATAACTCAGAAAGTGACGTTTGTCGCTTTTCATCATTCCTAATTAACGATTACGTGGATTTCATACAAGTTTATTTTGTGGAATATATACAATTTACAGTGCATTCCTTATCGTAGGTATAGTATTGGTATACTTTAGTACTTGTTCTTATCATATTGCTTTATAATGAATAGATCACATTTATCAAGATTTCCAGGCTTCTTATTCTAGGAGAATGTAGTAAGGCAATTTTGTCACTTTGTCTCCATTTATCTAGAGAATAACTTCATTTTAGGCATTACAGGCTTCAGTACAACACCAATATATGCATCCTTCACTATCACTAGCCCAGGGAATTTCATAGAGGCTGTGAGGAAATATTCAATTCCTCCGAGTAAACTAAACCTCAGCAGAGAGCTGTGAATTTTGGCTCTCTTTAAAGTGGATTGAAAAAGGCATCTGCTTTGCTGGAAACACTAAACACGATGACGCCACCAGCTGTCACACATCTGTGTGAGGTTTTACAACCAATTGTGCAATATTATGGGAGACAGAGACTACACAGCCCCAAGCAGTGGCTGAAATATTAATCTGAGGGATGTGGAGTGTAACAAAAATCTGCCCAATAACGCATGGTGAAAAAACGCTGGTTTTGATGAACCAAAACATGCATTCATTGATGATGACTGTGCCGCACATATTTCAGATTTCATCTCTCGTATCTCAGAGGAAAAGAGTTGTTTGTTGATAACAGATTAAGATATGTTAATGTCTGCTGTTATCAGTTTCTGAAAGTTAAATCAAGGCCTGTCATGTGTGTTTGGATAAATATGAACTGGCGTAAACCAGAAGCTGCAAACATTTTCTCTTAAATGTAAATTCAGCTCTTTTAAGCTTCGCTGAAGACGCCACAAACTGCTGTTCTATGAAGTTCAGTATCTGCTAATTCACCACGCGCCATGCTGTGAATATTCCTACCATACGGTTATTGCTCTGCGATAATGCTTCCAAAGCATCCTCGGTTTCCTTGCTGCTGTTGTTACAGAGAGAGGAGACTTCACTGGAACGGAGGGGATTGGACAAATTTGATCAGCTCATGCAATGTAGCTTCTGTTTCCTGCAATTCTGACTCTATCGCTCTCAAACAACCCAAGGCTATAATACTGCTACTGTAGCTTGAAACACACTTAAAAAGACGACTGAATTGCAGTTGTTTTCCATGCTGTGTGGGTGGAGGGGTGGCTGATAGCAAAGTTCACAGAAGTTACTATGTACAACATCAGTATCAGCCAACTAATATTATTACGATTGTTCTGCAGTTATTAATAATGATAAGACAGACTGAGTGAATTTAAACAGCCTGGGGCGGCTTTTCTGTAATTGTTTTAAATGAGAATGCAAGCTGCTTTTGCCTTGCGTTGAAAACAATTCAACTTGAAAAGCGTCCAACGTCATTAGTGTTTTTTTTTCTCATTGTGGTAGCTTTTGCTGGATACCTGGAGCTATATGACTTTACCAACCTTAGTTACCATGATCTGAACACAAAGCACCCGGCCCGGAGGCAAATGGTTTGTGTTAAGCTAATGTTAGCACTCATTTGATAGTTGCCCAGCAATGCTATTTTGTCCAAGTGTTTTTCCATCCACACATTGAGAGCTGTTTGGGATTCAGTGTGTTGCTAAAGTTCAGTTTGACTCAACCCTATACTGTATTTCCAAACAAGGACAGCGGTGTTAGATTATTCTGTATTACATTCATATTTCTTTTTACATTGATATTTATATATATTAAGCCCAACCATGATGTTTATAATTATTGATATTTCAATTATTTAAAAATCACCAGAATGCAAGAAACAGAATCTCTGAAACTCAAATTGTTCTGGGTGAGAACCCCCAAACCTCCACGCCAAACCTTGGTTTCGAAGTCCTCCATATTTTTTAGGTCTCAAGGTTGGCAAGTACGTGTGCACCTTGGGATGGGATACTGGGCTGGTTTGTCTAGCCAAGAATCAAAAACACATCATCCCTTACGATTAATGCCCCACCTGAGCTACCACCTGAGCTACAGACAAACAGCTGCATGAAAACCTTCAACGAAAACATGAATATCACCAAGGTTGGAGTTATAAAGTTGACTCCTTCCCCAAAAATGCAAATGGCTTGTGCGCTGTGTTACCAGGTCATTTCTTATTAGTTTGTGCCCCCTTTTTTTTTACACTAACATTATGCCATCCACTCCACTACACTTTCCCCACTTAGTTTTTTATAATTAGAATACAGCGAAGGTTGCCCACTTAAAGCCAACTGCTGTAAAGTTAATCTAAAGCTCATAAGATTTTATTGTTTGCAGTATTGTTCCCTGCTGAAGCAATTGTCCAACTATATTAAGATGTCTAGACATTAACTTTTCTCGCTGCGCTGCATCTCTGTTGGCTTAACATCCGCTTTAACCTTGAATGACATTGTTGTGCCCCGGCTGCCAAAAAGTAAAACTAAAGACAGACTATCTTGGAGTTTTGTTGGTTTTCGTTGCATAGATTCTGAGTAGTACGTGGCCTGCTAATGTGTTATCGATAATAATGCTGTATGCACGCTGTAACATGCCCACAGGAAGAGTAAAGGCAAGTCAGTTAATAGCTCATACTGTACACCCACGCAGACGCAGAGAAAGCTGCTGTGAAATATAATATTTCCCAGCTTTGGTGTGCATTGAAACATGAGCGGAGTATAGACCAAACCATGATTATTTGATAAATTATGCTCCTTGGAGATCTGAGGGCTCTTATCGTACAGTATGTCTCTTTGCTGGTAATCTAAGAAAGAGCTGGTTAGATGTGTAATGTACGGCGGCGGGAGGAAGCAGCACATACACCTCAGGGAGCTGGACGTCCCCTCACCCTCTCCTCCATGTAGGTCACACTTTATTTTCTTTGGGATGTTGGCTTCATAATGCTGTTTAGCTGAGGGGGGTTAGTGAACGGGAACACTGGCACAAAAGCCCCAAAGAATATATGATAGGCACTAAAGCGTAACACCAAAGCTACTTTTTATGAGGGCAGAAGCTTAGGTATAAACCAGGGAATCCCGTCTAAAGCACACAATGTATTTCTGACTGTAGTCGCTGAAATGTAACGATTGCTTGTCCTTGCAGTCGTCATTCTGTTCTTTGGATTTTCACTCCCTTTCATTGTCAGCTTTTAATGATTTTTTTAATATTATTTTTAACCTTTTTCCTCATTTCCTAACTTACTTTACTGTAGAGTTTAATTTGTCTCCAAGCACCGAGGGCACTGCTCCCCAATATGCACATGGGGTCAATTCCAAAAAGTAATTAAACAAGTCTTTTCAACACAATAAAACTAACACTGCAATAAGACACTGTAATGTCTGACCCATTGCCACACATATGTATGTATTACATAAATACAGTATGTGTGATATAGGCTATCAACTAACATTAGCTCATGTCTGATATTAAATGCACATGTAACATGTTGTCAGCATCAGCTTCAGTCCTCTGTCCAGCCTGTTCTCATTCCCAAGGCGTTAAATACCGAGGCTTTGTCACAGCCGTCAGCCTTTGGTACCGCCGCACATGGCCCCCTTTTTATGCCGGTATAAACCCACCGGGCGTTCCATTAACTGTAATGTAAACCCTTCCGCGGAAACATTAAAAGCTCTGAGAAGGTGCGCCGGGAGTGCGGCGATGTAGTTTAAAGAGTGAAAGAGACACAACGGGGGGGGCGGGAGGAGAGGTGGATGGGCCCAACACACGAAAGGCTTTCATCCAGGAGAACGCTTTTCGTGTCCCGTGTGTCACGTTTGTTCGTGTACCGTGTTTGGTGTCATTTTCACTGTGTAGTTTTACTAACTATCTAACTATCTAACTACTACCAACTATAGTGTTTTTTTAGGATTAGGCAAAAAAAACCACCATAGTTAGGTTTAGGAAAGAAATACATGGTTGGGCTTCAAACTATACAGTGAAAATGACACTGGACACAATTGGCCAATGGGCTTGAAAAAGCGGCGGTATGTGTGAGGTCACTCGTGTTTTGGCAGCGCTCAGGGTTCAACACAGTCACTGTAGTCACACACGTAAAACAGAAGAATATAGCATAAGAATCTGCATTGGATTCCACTAGAGGGCACACCAGAGAACTTTTGGATTAGCATGATATAAACAATAAACATGGCAACACTCAAGGAGGTTACTATATTGTTAATTTTGTGACCACAGAAGAAAAAGCGCCATTGGCACCATTCTAGGTGGTATGTCAGGCCCCTAAATCAAGCATGTCCCTGTCACATCACCATACGGCCCCTACCGTACATGTGCATATTGCATCTTTCTGAGGACATGCGAAACCAACGCTCCAAACGGACGCAGGATAGTCGAGGCAGCCATCATGAGCACGCAAACGCGCAGTTTAATGCAAGTATATCTCCGGCTTTAGGCACCAGAACTACTCTAAAAAAAGATAGACTTTCAGTGGGAAACTGGAAATGAACAGGAGTCTTGCATGTCAATATCACACGCTATGTTGACCCATCCATCCAACCTGACTTTCACCCTATGATGTTCTGTTGCTCTCTAATTATGTTGCACTACTTTGCCTTTCCTTAAGCGAACGCCTTGTGCCGTCATTTTTTTCCACTAGAGAACAGTCTCTTTTATTCAGGGTTACTTTTGCATTCAGGAATACATGACTTTAGTTGTGGGAGTTCCAACGGGCAAACATGCAACGAGTCAGTTTCTATGTTTCTTCTGATGTGACATGAAGGCTGTGGAAGAAGTAAACAAGAAAATGTTTAATGCAAACATAAACGAGTCTTATATCTACTGGAAGATATGATGTGAATTCTGCATTTCTTTCACAATACATATGAAAAGCGAGAGCGATTGTTTGCCTCGTAGACAAGGTTCCTCTCCGAATTAAGTGAAATTAATTTTTAGCAAAATCAGCAATGATGATGTCAAAAAGTAGGAAATTACAACCCACATTGAAATTAGCCGGATCTATCCTTTAAATATTTAGCTTCAAACATTTACTTTGAGCCAGTCTCTGCCTAATGAGTGTGGTTTAGGCTCAATGGGAGCCCTTCTAATGAATACTAAATGAGCCATGTCTCCGCAGATCGGCTTCACAACAAGTTTCCTGGAATAATGGGATATTTGGCTTAACTGGCTCAGTTGAGAATTTGAAAAGATCATAGTCGATGAGCATTGACGGTGTCTGTTAAAAAGAAAAACCATGCACTGAAAGCAGTTAGCCTTTGTCTGTTTAGTTTGGCTATAATTCAGCATCATTCCCAAACCCTCACAGTGGAGACGCTAATGAGAGTTTTTTTTGTTCACTTTGGTTCTGAATCTGTGATATTTTATTTACAGGATAGCCTCTGTAACACCCAGACCTTCCCTCTGACTTTTGTTTACCAAGAAAAATCGCAAGCTGTCTGCTCTTAATATAGCTTCAAACCAACACCATGAAAATAAGAAAAGTTACTCATATCCACCGCTGGCAGATCCCAAGCATTGTCTGCAGCCTGGGAAGAATAAAGTGTGTGAAATAAATCAAAGGTGTTTTGCATGGATAAAAATACGCCGTTATCTGACTTCTCAGTTGCAGTCTTTTGACCTGTGGGATATTTACACTTCAAACGTGTCTACCTTCCAACAGCCGTTATTCCTGGTGGGGGTGGGCCCCTCTGAGCACAGGTCAGACCCTTGAAGAAAATAAGGCAGAACTGTTTGGATCATCCATCCTCCCTCTGGATGACTGTACTGCCAAATAGCCTCTCCAAAATGGGGAAAGGGGAAGCAGAGTACACAAGGTACTCGGGAAGGATAATTAGAGCATCTGACAGGCCTATTACTTAATCAAACCCAACGATTTTGACTGCGTATTAAAGGGGAAATTTCATCATTTCCATTATCTAACCTGGCCACACATCTTTTTTTCTTCTTGCTCAGATAGCAGATCTCTGCACAGGGCCAAAAATGTCACTCCAGTTTCCATAAGTAACAAAGAGATGAGAGTATTAGCAGTCGACTGCCCGTCTCAGATGCCATTATGGCTCTCAGAGGAGCCATTACGGGATGGAGAGAGAAACAGCAACGGAGGGGAAGATTGCCATTACTCACCTTGAGCCGCAGTAAGTGAAGAACATCAATTACACCGACAGAGGTTCAGTCGTCTCAATGTAATTCAAATAGGTGGGTAACAGGGGCGAATTGTTAGCTTATTTGAGACTATTAACGGTAATGAGCTTCACCTCACAAGTGGCTAAATATAAAGAAGCGCATTTCAATCTATTCTCCCGTGATTCTCTCTGTGTTTTTTGCTGTGTTCCAGCCCCCATTTTTTGCATGTGTGCATTATTCATTCATAAATCAGTTTCATCGGGGAAACTAGCCCAGAAATATGAAGTATGAGAGTGCTTGTGACGAGAAGTTTGGCAGTTTGAATCCCAAACCGGTTGCTTAATTTGAATACGAAGCACTCTGACTGCCCTTAAAAACGCTCTGTAAAGCTCATGTTTAATCATTAATTCAGTGGATATGGATGTGTCACATTCTACTTTTGTTATAGTTTCTTCCTTCATCATGAGTTCATTGTTGGTTGTGGGTGTCAAACAGTGTCTGGGGACACATGAATGGACACATTTCTTTGCAAATCAAAGTGAAAGTATGTCTGTCTTCAATGATTTAGCTTTTTATTGGTTTAAAATTAGCTTGTAAACTTGTTACTTGTGAAACAATCCGGTCGCATGCGTCATCGCTCAACTCCAACTCCAGTCTCACACCTCAAGTTGCTAATCGGACAGTAAACAATGAGCTGTACACAGAAAAGGAAGTCTTGGCTACACAGGAACCCCAGAAATATAGCCCCTTGCCCCCAGAGGTTTATCCATCGTCAGGCCGGTAGCCGATAGGTTCTGAGATTGCCTGTAGTGTAACTTGCGTGCAGTACAAACACCTTTCTGACATCAGATTAGGGGGGCTGTGTCCGACCATTTTTGTAACTGCTGATCCGACGTTCACACCCACTTCACGCCGTGATTGGTCAGCTGTGCAGAGGTGAAAGAAGCTAGAGTTTGAACTTCTCTCTCTAGCTTTCTTTTTTCATTATTGACACAAATATTTCCGCCACTTTTCTTGTGAACAGAATGTCTGTCGGAAAATGTGTGCCGTTATCTCCACCCTCTCTATCACAGCCGGCTTTTAACTCCAACTTTGAGTGTGGCTGTTTTGGATGAACTATAGTCACATTTGATTTGTGGTCAAACCACACGTCAAACGAACTAGTTCTGATCGACTCTAACCCGGCCCGGAGTGTTTCCTGGTGTGCACTGGCTCATTGCTAAACATTAAAAACTGTGCAGAGGTTAACGAGGCTGCATAACAACTGGCTCCGAAGGTGAAATAAGAGTTCGGCTTGTCAGCAGGATTTTGAATGATGTACTGATTTACTTTCCTTGTCAAGCTGCTTTTAGTCTAATGTGGCTTCTTAGTGCTTAATTTTGGAGATCCTTAAGCCTCCAGGTGCCTTCTCTGTTCAACACCCGAGGGACTATTTCTGACTACTACTTCTAACTCTAATGGATGTGGTTGCAAAAAAAGACTGCAGCAGATCCACCGCGGTTACAGTCAATGAGTGTATCCTTGTCTGGAGCACAGTAGTGTTCAGCAGGTTCAGAAATTCCCATATCAATAGCACGCCCCAACACAGATAAGGCATGGAGGGGGCAAGTTTTTGTTTTAAAATGTGCACTCTCATTGCACTGGTGGTGAGAACAAAAGGTTGGCAGGGTGCTCCTTTGGGACTAAAGGCAAAATCTTTTATCCATACACCAGGGAGGCACCCAGCGAGTATCAAGAGAGGTGAAAACTCTCAGGGGGAATAAGAAATAAGAAAGGAAAGGGGAATCTTGACATTGTAGTCAGCACTGTGCAATAATGCGCAGTCCAAATTCAGTAGGTTACAGAGAGGTGAACAACCACAACGCAACGTTTTCACATGGTGTATTTTTCCAGCCGCATGCCTTTGCATTGGTTCGTGTTTGTATGCTTCTTGTTTATAGTGTAGCCTATGCATGTGGGAGGTGAATCCTCTTTGATACTGAACGGATTTGAAAGCGAGAACCTTGAATGCCACTCCTCCGTCATCCGCAGAGTAGAAGATCCCTGACATTATCACATCACTCACATTAAAGTCATCATTATCAGAACCAAATGTTAAATAGGCGCAAAGCAACAATCCCTGTAAAACGTGTAACCTTTTTCGCCGTGCGAGCTCAGTGTTCTCTCCGAGTCCCCGCTGAGCCTTTTTCCTCTCCTGCCGTTCGCTCACAGAGGCCCCTGTCTTGCAAATTTTCCTGACATTTATGAAACGCGATTAGGTGGGATTTTTGCCATGCGTGCCAAACTTAGCTCTAAATCACATCATGCACAACACCGTAAACAAGCTGCCACGTTAGACCTAGATGATCAGCGTTGGAAAAGTACTCTGACGCATTTTGATGTCCACATCTTTTTGCAGGTATAGAGTGGCAATACAGCATGTAGAGCTTCAGTTTCTCACGTTACAGTGGCCTACGGTAAACAAATCCGATCTCTCTGAGGTTCACACCTTACACTCCTGCTGATGTGGAAGTCAAAGAGACACAATATCAAAGACCCACAAGAACTGGGGTGCACCACGGCTTTAAACTTAAAAAGAATTCACAGGCATGAAGTTCAAAGGCAGTGTTGGAAATATTTTTTTTTCTGCTCTTCTGTGGGAACCCAACTTTACCCAGCCATAGTTGCGATTGCTATATTTAGACTGCTCCTGCCATTACTAATCAAGGCATGTGTAGAGCTCGGCTTCTTTTGTGCCAATTTAAACCAAATCAAAAGATTGAGTCGTCAAATGAGCACAATCCATTTAGAGCAACGCGGCAACAACTCGATCCCTCCACGCACAGCATCACTAATGACAGGCGAACAAATAAATAAATGAAAAATAAAGTAATGAGTGCAGGTGATGACAGGTTTCCCTTTTTTTTGTTTTACATGCAAGACTAGCAGAGCGTCGCAGTGTGGAGACAAAAGCTTAATTGGCATCCTGATGTGTATTGGTATTGTTTCCCCTGTGATCCATACTATTGATACAGACTGCACGTAAGCGTCTGATGCACAGATCAATGGGCTCCCAGATGGACTAATTAGGAGTGGCTTTTTATCCACATGTATACTTGCATGGATACCAGATTCATCTTTTCACCTTTTGTCTCGTAGTGTTACAGGCTTTATCCCCACAGCCTCCATCACATGCATATTGTACTATATGTTTCAGAGAGATATATGGAAAGAAAATCATACGTGAAAACAAACATACATGTCATCTCTCAACTCCAACTCCAGTCTCGCATCTCAAGTTGCTAATCGGACTGTCAACAATGAGCAGCGCACGGAAAAGGAAGTCTTGGCCCGCCCCGATATCCGCTGGCTACACCGGAACCCCAGAAATATAGCCGCATGCTCCCAGAGACTTATCCGTCCGAGATTGGGTTGAAATAGACCCTTATTTCACTTATTTTTCAGTTGGCCACCCACTTCTAAATACAATCTGATGCGCATCTTTATTATACATTGTTCGAGGGAACTATATGGTTAGGTAACTGGGCGCAACCGTCACTGGTGTTAAGATGCTAACGTAGCTCCTCAGGGATTGAAGCTGTTATTTTTCTATGTTTGACAATCTCACCAAGACATTAGTTAAGGTTGTAAGGACTAGTTTGTAGTTGTTGTTGGTATTGTAATTTTATGGGTTATTGTTGTTCGGACAATTCAGCTAAGATAGCTAATATGTGCTAACGTCAGTTGTCACTTGTTGCCACGGTAAATATTCACGTATTCTGCAGCCTGATAGAGACACCAGTGTCAAACTCAGCTATTTATCCGTTTTTTCCACACTAACTGAAGACCCAGAGATACCACGTGACACCAACGCCATCATACCATTGGCTCACAAGCCTTGTTAGAAGTGGGAGCCAAACATCAGATATCTTTTACAGAGATAAACAAAACATTCATTTTGGACCCGCCAACATTTTTTCAAAACGATTAATTCACAATAACCTTTCTAAAATTTATTATTTAAAAATATATATTTGTCTATATAAAAATCTTATCAATAAGACCTTTAACCGAGTAGTTTTAGTTACCTAATCTCAAACAAACCTCAACCATGGAGGTGGCATATATCATATAAATTGTTTTTGTAATGGTCATATGGGTTGTTTTTGAAGGAACTGACAAACTATTTGTTTTCTCGCTGAGATATAGTGTACAACAAACTACCTATTGTCTCATTTAGGTATATGATGACTTGTTAAAGTAACTTCCTTATATGTTGGTGCATAAATGAAACAACTTTAAATCGATGCGTCATCTTCTCTAGCTCTTAGAAAAATAAGATTTAGAAACTTATTATGGGCCAATATTATTCGGGAACACCTAAACTGTGAACTTATAATACTTATTTACACTCTGGAATCAAATGCAAATCTTATATTATAATGTACGTACAGGATTTATACACATGCTTATTCGGCCAAAAAGTTTTGCACATTTTCACATAAATATAAAACCAGACTCGGGGTGCACAGTCTCTGCAACAGTATCTCTCAATCAATGCAGCAGATGACGGCATGGTGAGGTGTGCTGGTTGTTTGCTTTTAGAACATAGCAGTGACTCCGAGCAGTATATATAAAATATGCTTGATATTTTTTTTTGTCCGCCACAGAGAGAACCCACACAGCCCCATGAATATATTCCATTTGATATTCTGTGGGCTGCTTGATCTTGATCCTCTGCCTGTTTTCCTGTGCTATGAATACATTACAAGGACACAAAAGAAAATAATTTCATTTGGGGGGGGAAACCATGGCTGCATGGTAAGGGAGGGGAGGATAAGAATGGCTGAGGAAGGCCACCGTCTTATCAAACAGTACTTTTCATAAGTAGTTTTTGCGGTAAAAAGTGAAAGTGGGACACATTTTTATCATTTTGTCCCAAAGCTGGCAGCTGTGACAGTATAGTTACCAGTAGTTAGCACGCCACTGGCAACTCAATATGCTGTTCATCACATTCTGGCACATTCTCGCTGCTGTTTGCACACCGCCAACTCCCAGTAGGAGGAAGGTATCGCTTTTGATTGCATGTCCATGAGGAGGTGTGTGAGGTATTTGTGTAAACATTTCATTTAAGCTCCCACATGTCGATTCAGAAACAGCTCACGCACAGAAACACATTATGTAAAATAGACTTTTCCACATTCCTGCCCACAGCTTCACGCTAATCCTATCAAAGCGAGTGTGACAGAGGATGTTTTCATCTGATTGAGACCATATGCGCACAGAAGCTGTGTACAGTAGCTCAGAGAGACAGTAAGGAGTCACTGACATATGCTGTTACAGTACTAACTCAAAGGACAAAATATACTATTTCTATATTTCTTAATATAGTATTTTGATATTTTTCTTGAAAACAGTGAGAAAATAGCAAAATCAGCTTATTTCAGGTAAATAATTATGCCTTGATTCCACATAGCTCTGTGTACGTATGCAAGTCAACCGGAAGTCCATTCACTTCTAAAGGAACCTCTGTGATCTCCGATGTGTTTGCGAAACTCCTTCTTCTATTTTCTTCGGATCCAGAATTTGCCTCAGGTATGTTGAAAAAAATGTAACTTCTGCAGTAGATTTCGGACAGAACAATATGCACTGTGTGCATATGCTGTGTGTTATGCTAACTTCCTGTCGAGTTAGCGAATTAATAACTGATTGATGAATGTAATACAGCTCTATTTATAATTTTTTTTCTAAGTCAAAAGTTCTACGGCATATTTTTTGCAGTTTTGTGAAATGTTAAAAGACATTTGAACCACTACGCATGATCTCTGTGTTACACACAGTGGGCTACTTCCGGGTCTGAAAAGTGAAGCCAATGCGGAAGTGCCTTAAACTTGCATTCTTTCTAACAGCCAGCAGGGGGCAACTCCTCTGGTTGCAAAAAGAAGTCTGATTGTATAGAAGTCTATGAGAAAATGAGTAGACATTGTAAACATGAGTTTATGGTCTCAATCTCTAGTTTCAAGTCTTCTTCAATACAGCATGATGTTCATTTAGTAAATTATGGTACCATTTAGAGTCAAATGACCATAAAGCAGGGTATGCTTTAGGGCGGGGCTACCTTGTGATTGACAGGTCGCTACCATGGCGTTGTCCGGTCTGGGTGTTTTCCGTGTTTTCATCTTACAATTTAAACTCTTTCACAGTATGTTTTCAGTTTATGAAAATTAATTATAACCTCTTTGGTCATCTGAAAACATCTTTCTCAGCATTTGGTTGTGCTAAGTTCCACCATCACGTGTCACTTCTGGTTGCAAAAAAACAACATGGTGACGACCAAAAACCAAAAAGGCGACGGCCAAAATGCCAAACTCAAAGCTTCAACACGGCAGTCCACAAACCAATGGGTGACGTCACGGTGACTATGTCTACTTCTTATACAGTCTATGGTTACACAGTTAGCATGATACCAATGTTAGCTAAATATGCCGTGGAACTTTTCACTTAGAAAAATATATAAATGTGACTTAACTTCTCTCCCATATCTGCGGTGGTGTTTCTATCCATCCATAAAGAGATACAATTCCTTGCGTTGAACATTAGGGGGCGTAACCCTTACACCATATGGATTTACAGACACAAAACAAAACTGTGTTGAAACGAGGCGTTAACTTGGTTTGAAGTTGTGGGAATTTACTAATAATGCAGTTTATTTGACACCCAAATCTGTCTCTTATGGAATTCAGAAAAACAAAATAAATCTAACTAAACCCTAATGAATCACAGTTTGAGCCAAATCGGTGTGAAGAAGTTGCCAGATAATTAAAAAGTATTCTGTTTTTGTTGAAAATACTTTAGAAAGGTGTTGATCCAACTTTACGCTCATTTCGCAGGATGTAGCTCGTGGCGCTGTTGCATTTGCATTTGTTTTATCCGAAGAGGTGTTTGCAATATTTTGTCCTCTAAACTAAATTACTTTCTTTCGCCTAAGGTAACTGCATAAGTAATTTTACATGGTAATTTGCCTTAAGATGTGATTATCTTTGCTTTGTGCACATGTAAAGTCATGAAGCGACAATGAGATGCTGATGAGATAATGATTCTGTAGACTCATTATGCTGTTTAAAGTCACCGGCTATGCTCACATGCATGTATGCTGTTCTTTACCTGGTTACCCAAACAGCTTTATGTCAACGCGTGTGAACATCATGACCAAGTTAAACTGGTCCGCTGATATGAAAAAACTGGTTAAAGTGGCTTTCCTCCAGTAATAAACAGGTTGCTGTGACACACCGAAACATCTTATTCCTTTCAGATGCCATCTGTGTGCACTCATAATAACACAGTGTTATGAGTACTTTTCAGTTTCAACAGAAATATTGCACAAACTATTCATCGCACCATCGCTTATTTTCTCAATTAGAAAGAACATTGCAGAGGGAACAGAGATGTTCTGAAATGACATGAAAGTGTTTTTTTTTTTTATGCGATGGAGAGACTTAGTCACAAGCAAACCAAAGCTCCTGTAAACACAAGAATAAGACCGTAACCCCTTCCTTGTCTGGTCAGATTAACAGAACCACCACTTTTTTTTGTCCAACTGGCAGATTTAAAAAGATTTAAGAGATTTAAGATTATACAGCCTATACATCAAATTAAGTACTTTTGGTAGTGAAAGTCTCCGATGTAAGCAATATACAGTACATTACAAAGTATATACTGAGGCAAAGTCTTCCAAGTTCGTTCTTGTCCCTATTTGAACCTCGTAGAGTGATTTTTATGGCTGCTTATCACCGGTGAAAAATAGAAGCTATTTTCAAAACCATCCATTTGTAAAGACACAGTGAAGTCAATGCCAAATTTCAAAGCGTTTTGGATTGAATGAATGAATGAATGAATGAATACGCCCTTGAGCTAAAGATGAGTCATCAGAATATTTAAATGTTTTACAGGAAGGCATTATGTCTTCGGGTTGTCTGTACACACCGTACATCCCTCTGGTCCATTCTCGTGAACGCAATATCTCGGGAACGCCTTGGACGAATTTCTTCAAATTTGGCACAACTGTCCACTTGGACTCGAGGATGAACTGGTTTGATTTTGGTAGCCAAAGGTCAAAGTCCCTGTGACCTCACAAAACAAGTTTTTGGCCATAATTCAAGAATTCATGTGCTAATTAAGACAATTTCACACAAATGTCTGACAGGATAAAATGATGATGTAAACTGTAACTTGACTTGTTGGCGGGGACATACAACAAGGTGGTCATTCTAGTTTAAATGCATACGCCAAGATATAACTGAACAATTAACACAGAGACTTAGAATTAACTTTTTCAATTTTATTTAAGTGTCTTTAATGTTGGTTTGTAGTGTTTTCAACTCATGCTTAAGCATGTTTTATCAATGATAAATGGTAATGTTACATGAAGCAGAAGGACTGTAGCTATGGTTAGCTGCAGTTTGATGTACATACTCACTAAAATAATGTTAGTTAAACTGCACAGAATGATTTTTTTTCATTTTATATGATTTTAACATACTGTACACCCTCCAGCCAAAATAATAAATGAGGGATAAAACATGACTCGGCAGCCTGTTGTCGCTCCCAACACGTCAAATATGGCAGCTTTAAACTATGACACTCTCTGTGGCCGTTTGGCGGGAGTAAACGAGGAAGTCGGGTTATGTAGTATAATGAGCGATAAAGTCTGAGCAAGGAGGAGGTCGGGTGGACTGTTGGGTCCAAAACACAGGACTTTCTACCAGGAGGCTGCTGTTGGTGTCCCGTGTGAAACCAAAAGTCACCGTTGACCTGTTTTAAGTTATGTAATGTAACTACGTCGCATACGTAACATAGCCTACTTAACTGTGTAACAAAAGCACTTATTTAAGCCCAAACCTTTTCCTAACCTAACCAAATTGGTTGGAAGTAAGACCGTGTTGGACTGGGAACTGATGTTAAAGTGGATTTTTTCTGAGCATGTTAAGCGTTTGTTGTTAATTTTTTGTAATTTTAATGTTTAAATACATTTGATTACATGCTATGGTAAACAGAATGACACTTCTCAGACTCGATAGCAAGAGTTTAGGTGTATTTGGTGGAATCATTAGATTTACCAGTTGCCAGGAAGTCGTGTTCGTGATCGCACAGAAGTATTCTGATGCAGAAACTAAAGTGAGCCAAATGAGATGAATTGCCAAGTGGGTCATGAGAAGTTCCCATGTGGGCGGACGAAAAAGCAATAAAGCAACTTCCACACTCTCAGACATAATCTGCTGAGAGAATAACGTCTGGGATTGATGGTATCACTTGGCATAATTTCACTTCACTGCGCAGACAGACAGCAGCTGAAGAAAACCATTTTTGCTCTCTTCAAATCTGTTATATCTGCTGCATTAAAACAGACTAGATGTATGTCTACCTCTTCAACGGGAAACAGGAAATCCTTTGGGAAACATCATCTTCAGAATCATAGAGACAAATGTGTCCGATTGCCGGTCTATGACGTTTAATTTTTTGCTTTTTCTGCATGCTTTATGAATGTTTCTCCATCAGGGCCATCTCTCCTGCACTGTCTTCCTATTAGCATGAGAGCCCAGAGATGCATATTCAGGTTTATCATTATGATTTGCCAATAAAGTGGTCACCATGGTAACGACTCTGCGGCAGCCAGTGGCTATTCATCTTGCTGGCAACGGCGTCTAATTTAACCCCTCGTTTAGTTGAGAGCTTCCCGAGCGCAATCCATCACTGTTACAGTACAGATGACACCGTGACGTGATTGCTCATCAATATCATACATGAGAACTGCTGAGGTATTAAAACGCCATGATAGGAGATACCACAGCTGAAGGGATGGTGGGATGGAGGATGCGAGTCTTTATCTTTAAAAAAAAAGACTCCATTTCAGGCGTTGATAAAAGGCTGTTTTGATTTCAGAACAGAGTGCCATCAAATCCTGCAAAGCTCCTCTAGCTAAAAAAAAAAAAATCACAATAGTCTAATTTATTTTTTCCAACTCAGTTTATTATAGAACAAATCCTGTCAGTCTGTGTAGTCAGAAATATATCATATCTTTTGTCTTGTATAACATTTTTACCACAAGAAAGTCATTTGGGCTTACTTTTCCGAGCTATGAAGCTTTTTTTTTTTTATCCTTCAAGCAACGTGGAAGAAGTCAGACACACTTTTATCTCCTCTCACACTCTCGACACTCTTCATCAAAAGTGCTTCTGTCACATCTCCGCTAATGCAAACTGCAGGAATAAGGCTTTTACCACTGTCAAAGAGGAATGGCACATAGTCTACTCCTAATTTTAGTATCAGTACGTGTGTTGTCACTTAGGTTAAAAACCTGATTTATGGAGCTGCTGTTTAAGGTCACATCCATTTAACCTGCCGAGTTTCCTGAGCAAAAATGTTGCTGTTAGTTCGAGCTTTATTTTCATAAACCTTTCTTATAATATATACATACTTTATAAAACACTTTTTTTTCCATTTTCTGATCTAAGAGATCTTTTGATTGGTGGATGAAAAAGACAGTTTGCAAGACGGATTTGCTGCATTGTTCGGTTCAGTACTGCATAGCTGACTGCTGGTAGAGGAACAGAAGAAGGGTACCAATAGAACCCATTTTTGTTGTCCGTACATATGTACGTACATTTGTCCGTCCGGACCATTTTCAGGAACGTGATATCTCAGGAGCACCTTAAAGGACTTTTTTTCAAATTTGTCACACACATCCACTTAGACTCAAGGATGAACTGATTCAATTTTGGTGGTCAAAGGTCACTATGACCTCACAAAACACGTTTTTTGGCCATAACTTAAGAATTCATGTGCTAATTCTAACAGGATAAAATGATGAAGTGATGACATTTTGGTAAGACGTGGATGTAAACTGGGAGTTTTTTCTTATCCAAATCATGTAGTTTAATGGGCTGGTCACACCAGCATTTAAAACTGTGAAATTTCACGGCTAAATAAATTCAATTCAATAGAAGTATAATAATTTGATTCTGCTTACAATGAACTTTTCTGGACTAAAAGGCCTTTGCACATCAAATCCGTAATTTTTGTCTGAAATTGTCGCATGTTTTAAAAATAGATACAACCTCACGTTATGTCAATCACGTATACAAATCAACTTTCGTCATTAAAGTTTTCAGAACAGGTTTGATTTTCTGCGCGCAAACTTGGTGTGCAAAGGCCTTAATACTTGTTTGGTAAATGTTGGCGTATGATATTGAGTTTAGAAATAAGCAAATCTGAAAATATAAACCCTACTTTATGTTATGGCTGTTCTGTGCTGTTGGGGAATTTGTCGAACTATGTAGTGTGTTCCACTTTTGCCCGCAAGCTGGTTACCATATGGCACAATAACTGACTGAACAATGACTTTGCAAAGCCATTACTGTAATGATCTGTGTCGTGGGCCTGTAAGAATCTCATTTGTCTCTTGTTTTTTTTGTTTTTTTCTTTTCTTCACTCTGCCAGCTGGCAAAGTTACTGATGAAGCGGAGAAGGAGGAGGCCTGACAGCTCAGCTGGTATCAGTGTTTTGTTGAAGTGCAATGTAAGTGCGAGTGCACAAAGACACATATCATCAGCGCTGCTTCTGCCGGCTTCTGCTGGGACATCAAGTCATGATGACGGCGTCTCTGTTTCTCTTTGTCTTGACACCTTCTTGTGAATAAATCAAAAACACATGAAGGAGATGTCATACTTGCACCACAGCAGGTTCCCCCCTACAGAGCGAATCTCGCAGTGTGCGAACAGATATGAAGGTCTTGTAAACTTAAGCTTTGTGACTTCCATCCAAATACATTTTAAATATACGAGTTCTGAAAGCGATACGGGCAAATATTCACACCACATGCTTAAGAAATGAATTAATACACCTCACAAATCATCACACATAATTAGACATCACACTATTCTGACCCAATGATGCCAAACACATTCTTCTCTCTGTTATACTGTTTCACCCCCACCACACTTCTACATTACTACAAAGTGACCTGAATACTAATGTCTTATCTGTGTGAGACAAACACTCAGCACACAGCTTTCATTAATGCAGCGTTGTGTCACACACGACACTCTGTATCTGTAAATAAATAAATGTGACCTCAAAAGGAAACTTATACAATCTTTATGCAAATCATGCAAAGGAAATTGGATTAGCTCTCAGTGAAATCTATTCATGTCTGCGTACATGCTTGTAAACACGTACACCCACATTTATTAACAAAACGACACCAACCACAGGCGACTGATGACAATCTTAACGCAGATTTATCACATCTCATATCAATGCATAATGAACATACATTTACAAACAAATATAATTGAAGTGGTTTAATTTAAAAATGCATTTTTTCAGTACTTCACTGGTGCAACTGTTAGCCTATAATAGTTGAAATTTACTGTGCTGTAAATTTTCCGCAGTTGGACTTTCTGTCTAAAGCCTTAAGTGTGAGCTAACAGGCTGCGTAGTGAAATCCTTAGCACCTCTTCCAACTGAATTAGAATTAATTTTATCTTCTTGTCTGAGGCTGTTATTCATTTTCCTCCTCTCAAGTCAATCAATACGCTGTATTTCAAAGCTTCTATCCCTGTCTTGATTTAATCTTAAACTGCAGAGCACCACATCTTCTCTGTGAGTAGAATCAATTCTTGGAATTTCTAACAAATGTTGGACGGCAGTTGTGATGTAATAATGATTAGATTTTAGAAGTCACCACACTCACATATCAAGGTTTTGTCTGACCTTTATTGTTCTGTCTGGCACATTAGAGCTCAATGAAGGAATCTGAAGAATAGCGTAAAACCTGCTCCCTGTGTGACTCCCCGGTCGACGCTGTGGAGTCCTTCCACTTCCTTCCTGGGCGGCATCATCACCCAGGACCTCAAGTGGGAGCTGAACATCGGCTCCATCACCAAAAATAAGCACAACAGATGTACTTCCTGCGGCAGCTGAAGAAGGTTAACCTGCCAGAGACAATGATGGTGCACTTCTACACAGCCATCATCGAGTCCATCCTCACTTCCTCCGTCACCATCTGGTATGCTGTTGCCACTGCCAGGGATCATTCGCTCAGCTGAGAAGGTGATTGGCTGCAATCTGCCGTCTCTCCGGGACCTGTACGCCTCCAGGGACCTTGAGGCGGGCAGGAAAGATTGTGCTGACCCCTCCCACTCTGTACACAAACTTTTTGAGTCACATCACGCCTCAAAAACATTTTTTTCCTGACTGCAGTGGGCCTCATCAACAAGGCCCAGGACAACCACTGACTCAAACAACTGGGGCCAAAACTGAGGTAAGGAGGTTCTATCAAATATTCACTATCCAGTTGCATTATGGGTAGTGTAGCATCTACTTTTTGAAGCTTGATACCTCGGCCTCTGCTTTTTCAATTTTGACCATTTTTTTATCTGCCTCTCAAACATCTGCAAACTTTATGAATACTAAATCGTTCATCGTACCCATCCAAGTCTTTTTCAGACCATTTTTGTAAAGGTTTTATCCGGTTGAGCTGACTTACCTCACCTCAAGTAATGTGTTAACAGTATTTCACACTCCTTAATTACCAGCTGCCTTGCAAAATCCGGAGGTTTCCCTGGGTGAAATTGTGAAACTGTTCCGCTACAGATTCAGGTTTTGTTGTTGCACTTCCACCACGACTCATGAAAAATTCATTCCATTTTGGTTGTCCACTTTTTGTCTTTAGCATTTAACTGAAAGAAAGTCATGGTGCAGGAAACAAAGCAGGGTGAATGAAGATAAATTTAAGGAGTAACCAAACCAAATAACACATAAAACACTTGCCATATTGCTAATGACTGGCTAGCTAGCTAATTGACTTACAAGCTAAACCAGCCAGAAAAGACAAAACACAAAAATCCACATTATTGTTATAACTGACAGTTAATGGTGTGTTAATATAGGACCCCACAACTTATAGTAATAACAAGGGCTGTCAATCGATTAAAATATTTAATCACGATTAATCGCATGATTGTCGATAGTTAATTGCGATTAATCGTAAATTAATCGCATATTTTGTATCTGTTCAAAATGTACCTTTTAAGGGAGATTTGTTAGTATTTAATACTGTTATCAACATGGGAGTGGGCAAATATGCTTGCTTTATGCAAATGTATGTATATATTCATTATTGGAAATCATTTAACAACACAAAACAATGACAGATATTGTCCAGAAACCCTCACAGGTACTGCATTCAGCATAAAAAATATGCTCAAATCATAACATGGCAAACTGCAGCCCAACAGGCAACAACAGCTGTCAGTGTGTCAGTGTGCTGACTTGACTATGACTTGCCCCAAACTGCATGTGATTATCATAAAGTGGGCATGTCTGTAAAGGGGAGACTCGTGGGTACCCATAGAACTCATTTACATTCACATATCTTGAGGTCAGAGGTCAAGGGACCCCTTTGAAAATGTCCGTGACAGTTTTTCCTGCCTAAATTTAGCCTAAGTTTGGAGCGTTATTAGTATGACATGGTTGATACCAATGGATTCCTGAGGTTTTCTAGTTGGTGATAAAGAAATCAGCGGCATTAAAACTAATTTGCGTTAACGCGTTATTATTGTGTTAACTTTGACAGCCCTAGTAATAACATATAAGAAAATAGGTTTTCTGGGCCTTTAAATAAAAAAGCAAAGCATACTGTGCAATATATGAAAAATCCAGAGACAGATAAAGATGGCAGCCCATCCATCCTAATGTCATACCACTCTGTCAACCACTCAAGTGTGAAGGTGGTTATCACTAATAATGTGCCTACTGTACGTGTGTTGACAATTCACAAGATGTTCCATCAATGGAATTGAAAAGGCTGACTGATCTGAAGTAATAACTGGCCTTCCGCAGGAACGCCGCAGATTGATGGCGTTGATATCAGTGTGTCGTGGAATGGAAAAGCAAATTATGACTCTCAGCATATTGGGTGAAATTGGGGAATCTGCACCTGAACGTGAGTGCGGTATGATAATGAAGGTACCGCAGTCGGAAATGAGATACAGTTGTTAGCATTACCGTTAACGGCTTCATCTTCACGTGTTAACAGCTTCACTCTCACGTGCTTCAGTTATCTGCGGCATGCATCTACAACAGGGTTTCTTCTCATTTCAATCCCTTGGATTCATGATAGGAGAAAATAGATGTGATTGTTTCTGCACTTATCTGTGGGAAGTGGTAGTTTAAAAAATAGAGAAACAGCTCAGACAGGAAAATGGGATCTGCTGTTTTTCAGTACAGGGCCCTTGAATTATTTCCTTCCCTGCCAGAGAACAATTTTAGACATTGATGTACTCTGATGAGGACCAAAACAGCAGGATATGTTCCTGAAAAACAATCTATTTTTATGCACAACTTCTATAATTTCCAATTGCTGGAAAAAAGTACCTCAATCATAGACTGCATTTCATGGTATGGCATGAAAATATGCCAAGAAGAGTGTTTGACTGAGCATCTATGTATCTATTATGTTTTTTTTTTTCAAAAGTTTTCTTTTGTATATGATATATGTATAGTTGTTTTTCTTTTAGTCATGTTAGATAGTTTAACCAAACCCTCCCACATATATTGTTTGCACAAAGCCAAACTTTCTTTTGTTACCTAACTGTTGTTTTTAGCCATCTTTCATGTGCTCCAGGGATGACATATTGTTGTAGGCCAACCAGGAAGTTAGCATCGCCCCGGTTCCCTCGACATAAAGCCAATGGGATTTCTCCATTGGGTTTTGGATTATTGCAGAAAATAAGCTCCGGGGCAAACACACGTTTATGATACTTACATGTTTTGTTCAGTAAAATAATCTACACAATTGAACCTTTTTCAATACAGCATGATGTTCATTTAGTAAATTATTGCTTATTCAGTGTTCGGCTGTACTTAGCTCCACCCTCTCGTGTCACTTTTAGTTGAAAAAAAACAAGATAGCGACTGTTGAAATGCTGAATTCGAGGCTTCAAAACCGTATTCCACAAACCAATGGGTGACGTCAAGGTGACTACATTGGTCCACCACTTTGGTCCTGACTGAAATATCTCAACAACTATTTAATGGATTGCCATGAAATTTGGTACAGATATTCAAGTTCCCCAGCAGATGAAGCCTAGCCACTTTGGGGATCCTCTGATTTTTACTCTAGCGCCACCAGCAGGTTAAACCTTTCACATATCCTTTTAAATATCTCAAGATCTACATGCCACAACATTTTGTGCAGACATTCATGGTTCTTGATGATGTATCCCAATGACTTTCGTGATCCTCCGACTTTTCTTCTTGCAGATTTGTGATTTTAGTGAAATGTCTGAGCAACTATTGAATGGATTGCCATCAGTATTGTCATTGTGAGCATGTTCGCACTCTGATTTTAGCATTTAGCGCTGTGCCTAGTTACAGTCTCACAGAGCTGCTAGCATGGCTGTGGACTCTTAGTGGTTAATTTAATAGAACCCTTTTAGTTTATTGTGTTGGACTTCCTTTGTGCACACTTGGATCCCAAGTGTATGCAGTGAAGGTACAAATGAATAGTAGTATACCAGTAAGAAGACAAAACTCTCGACTGGTGAAGACTAGTTGTGCAGAGAAGAGCAATTCCTAGCAGACCGTGTTTCTACAAAAAAAATAAGGCAAAATTGAAATGATGTCCTTGAACTTGAGCATCATTTATTGGACTCTTGAATCGCTAATGGAACGAAAGTGAATCAGCCGCAAGTGCAACGACAAACAACCATCAGCGGGTATTTGCATTGCGCACATAATGACGAGTAATAAGCTGCAAATCATTAGCAGTTTCGCTGCAAACCAACTGTTCCCTCATTCGAAACAGCAGTCAAATAGCTTTTCCACCTGAGAGAATGGGGTCGTCTCCTCTCTGGCATGCTGGGGCCAAGATCAAAATAAGATCACACAGCACATTTCCATATGATATGGTAGAGAAGCTGTGGGCGTCAAATCACTCCCTCCTTCAACGAACACAGCTTCACATACTCATTTATGACAGTCTGATACTGCCCACAACTATGGAGATGTATTCAGCAAAGATGCAGGATTTCTTATTCAGACATTATTGTAAATCTCAGGAGTCATATATTATTCAAATAGTACTTTACAATGACATATTTCCCAGACCTGATGAGATTGAATTTTCTCTTTCGGTGTATAATCCTCCTTAAGAACCCAACCTAAACAGTAAGCACCCATTAAAATTGTAATTAGTGCTGTTCTTGTTTACAAGATGTATGCATATCAATTACACTCTGTAGGTGTTCTGAAGCACTGCTGATAACACTGCATGCCCTTGTTATTTTGTTATGAAGAATCGGTGCTACTCTCACAAGAAGGCTGATTATACAAAAATCGAAATGCAACAAGAAACACAGGAGGGAACTTAATGAGGGTATTCCTCAAACTTCATTTGTCTGAGAGGTTAAATTTAAAGGTATCGAATTTTCAAGAATCTAATTATTCTAACATACAATTACAAGTCAGTGCTTTAATTTCCCTCACTAATTAGTTGCTAAAATTGGGCAAGGATCCAGTCTGTGAACTTTCTTTCCCACACAAAAACCTACATCATTATCTTCCACCGGGGTGGGTTGGAAAACAACATGATTTAACTTAATTAGCCAATACTGCATTATTTCGTTAAAGGTGCTAAATGCGAGATTGGGAGCATTTCGGCTCTCAACATGGCAACACCTGAGCCGGTGGCTCATAGCTAACTGTGCTAACTTTGCAAACCATGAAAACAACAGCAACAGTGCTGACAGAGGTAACAGTCTTTGGCCCTGTCTACACGTATACAGATATTTAAAAAAAAAAAGATTATTTCCCCTCCATGTCCACATGACCTTCGTTTTACAAAATATCTCCATCCACACTCAAACCCGACTTTTACATGTCAACACCGATACAAAGTAAAAAATATCCGTTTTTGTGACCCAAAACTCTGTTTGCGTGTGGATGAGAGGCCAAAACGTAGAGGAAAATATACGTTTTTAAAAATATTTGTTTACATGTAGACAGGGTCTTAACCTGAGAAGTAACCGGCGCTTCCGCAACGACGTTTCGGTCGGAACTGCGTCGTCAGCTGTAACCACCAATGAGAGCAGTTTAGAGTGGCGACCGTGAGCTAGCCAGTGAGGCACGCTCACATGCACGGACATGCATTAAAAGCATGTGCGACCAGCCCGGCGATGTCAACAAAGCACAGCAAGCTCGGATTACAAAACACACAGAGGGAGAGAGACTTCATTCTCTGCTCAGGTAGACATTACTCCTCTATATCTTTACACAGACAATAGATATTTGATGCTATATTAATGCTCTGAATGTCGGGTTTTGCACCTTTAAGGACAAAATATTTTGGTCAGTGATACAGGTTTGATAACAGCTTTAACACACACAAACAAAAAGCAAAGCAAACTCTATTGAAGACAAACATACGTCCATGTAGTCATGAAGTGCAGTATAAAATCGGCTGTCCGTAGACTGTTTCAGGATTAATTGGCATCCGATGTGTTGCAGAGCAGCCAGAGGTGTGTTAGCAGGCAGGATGGCAGGCAGCAGATGTGGACTGGGATTCGCCCAGCAGCTGCTCTAATCCCTAAATCTATGGGATGACCTTTTCCTCCTCTGCACTCATTTCAAAGTCAAATTCAGAGACTCAAAACTCAACTTTTTCCACCAAACTGCAGTTCATCATTCAGTTATTCTGCCTTTCTTTTTTTAACCATGATGTTTTTTCTCTCTCAAATATAACTTCCTACAGTACTTTAAAGATGTAATTCATAATCACTGTTGTATTGAATCCACCATTCAGATCATAAAACATGTATTTACTCTGCATGAAACGATTCTGATAAAGTGATGGAATTACACACTAAAGTGACACGGAATGACCTCAATTTTGCTATATTAAAGTCATTTAAAACTACTTAAAGGAAGCAAGCTGCAACCTGACAGCTAATTAACAGCCACTGAATGGTAAATGGGAGTTGTAACATAATTTCATGGCATAAAATATGAAACAGCAAGACGTTTCAGCTTCAAAGCTGCGGCAGGTAACTTTGAAGGAATACAAATTAATTATAGCATCTTGTTACAAGTCAACCACAATAAAATGTCCAAATTTAAGAAACAGGTTCTTCTGCGTTTCATATTTTAAAGTGAATTGGGTGGCTTTACTCCCATCTTATCTTCTTTACATTGACTTTGCATCAAGTTCAGGATTCATTTTAAGGTTCTTGTTTTCACATATAGAGACCTGCATGGTCAGGCACCTGCTCCATCCTTATATCAGCAGTAGGTTACTTATAGATCTTCTGACTAGAGTTTACTGATCGTCCCTCGAGCCCGACTAAACTAAAGGTGACCGTGCCTTTGAAGTGGTGGCTCCGACACTGTGGAACGTTCTTCCTATAGACATTCGATCTGTTTGTGATCTGTCTCTGTTGATGCCTTTTAAAGGTGCTAAATTTGATATTCAGAGCATTAATATATAGAGATATAGAGGAGTAATGTCTACCTGAGCAGAGAATGAAGTCACGCTCCCTCTGTGTGTATTGTAATCTGAGCTTCTCTGTGCTTTGTTGACATTGCCGGGCAGGCTGTCCGCGTGTGCTCTTTGCTCATACGGCGGTTACAGCTGATAACGCCGTCCCGACCAACAGGGTCGTTGTGGAAGCGTAGCACCCACCCTCCGGTTCCCCCTCAGGTTAACACCGTTAGCTCTGTCAGCACTTTTGCCGTTGTTTTCACTGTTAGCGCTGTTAGCACAGTTAGCTGCATGCTGCTTGCGAAATCTGGCAAAAACTCTTGCGATACTCGCTGCCCGACGACATATCCTAACCTTAACTATTCAACATCAATGCCTTAACCTTAACCATCTCGCGAGAGTTTCCCAACTCGTGGGTTACCTTCTACACATGACCCCGACTCGCCATCGCCATGTTGAGAGCTGTTGAGAGGCAATGCTCCAATCCCGTATTTAGCACCTTTAAACTGCACTCACTTATTGAAACTGGCCTTTGTGTCGCATCATGCCGTCTTTGTTGTAATTTTGTGTGTTTCTAAGGTATGTTACTTGTTTGTTTCTTTTACTGTTTTATGATCTTATTTTTAATATTTTTGTATTCTTGTTAAACACGTTGTGTTTGTTCTATTAAAGTGCTAAATAAACTTACTACTACTCCCTGACTGACTTACTCCTAGTGGTGATTTGAATATCTGAGGATTTGATTTGCTTATCCTATCATGTAATTGAATTTTATTCAAGTGGTGTGTTCAAGGCTTCCATGTTGAAGGGATCACCTACCTAACATCTGCTATGCTCACACGACTCGCTGCAAAAGAACACAGACTGCTGTTTTGGGAAATATCGATGCACATAACTTAGCCAAAAAATTCAAATTGGGCCAACAGGGGTACTTTGAATTTCTAAGTCACTGTCTGTCTGGGTTAGATTCAGATTTAGCACATTGTGGAACAAACACATTGCTATTTTAGGTATATTTATTTATTTCCTGTTCTTTTGTGTGTATCTGTGTGTAGAGGCACCTACTGTGGAGTTCCTACTACATCTGCAGTCATTCTGCCATCTCTCCTCGCTGAAAAAGTGAGAACACCTTGACTTCATGGATCTGTAATAACAACTTTTGGTACGAAATTCAACAAAATACAACCACAAATGGCACACATATATACTTGGATATTTTAGACTTAATTTATGGAAGCAACATGGCACTGCATCATGGGAATAACAAAATCTAAACTGGATTTTCAGTTTTTTCACCTGTTAATCACCTTTTTTTGTGCAACCTGAGAATATTAGAATAATGATATTAGATAACAACATCAGAGGGCATAAAAACTGCCTTAATTTAGTGTCTAATGCACATATTAAACCTTTAAATAATAATATAAAAAACAAAACCTGCCTCACATAACCTGAAAACACCAGTATTGTGGTTTAAAATGCCAGCCCATCTAAACCAATTCAAATCAAACGTATTTGATGTTCCCTCTCTGAAGCATCTGCAAAGCTGTTATTGCACAAAGTTTGGAGAACCACAAAAAGCCTCTTTAATAACATTAGGATGCTATCAGGAGGAAAAAAAGAAAGAGCAGCTTCCAAAATGTGATTATCTCCACCGAACATTATTATGCATAAGTCCATTATCTGGTTACAGCGACACAGAAAGCAGCGCCGCACATTAACATTCACAATGTACAGTATAGTGAAGAGCGCTGACATAAATATCTGAGGACCGGCATACCGAAAGGTTATCAAGTGGAGATAATCTCTACCGTGTTGATGAGAGGCTTTCGGAGAAAGAGGATTCCTGTATGAAAGCCACCCACCAGTTTCAATAAAGCCATTTTACCTTTTGGCATTTAAAAACTTTTCTGGAAGTTGCTATTTACTGCTCAAGAGCTTTTACAGAGTTCTTACAGAATACGTCTGAGTGAATGCAGAATCGCCATGAACTAAAAGTAGCTCTCGGTTGATGTGAAATGAGTTTGTTCCTAAAGAGGGGCTTTGAGATGTGGAAATTCCAGTAGCTTCTCCAGTGGCTAAAGGAAGCTTGGTGACATTTTATCAGCTATATACTTAGATATAAATTATTGTTTCTCAGCCTTAAAATGCTGCGGTGAACTCAGTAATGTGTGCAGAATGGACCTACAGATGATGGGGCTTGTGTTCTTCCTGGCAGGAAGTTGAATGGAAAGCCACATTGTTCAAGAAAAACACTTAAACTACATTTAGAGAGAGTGAAGTGATTTTTCTCCCCTTTTGAGTTGCACAATTTTGAACCCTAGTGTTTCTGCAGTCTTAGACTTATTTGCTTTAACAGCCAATGCACCAACCGCACAGATGTTGGCCCTAGCAAGCTTCAAGAATAGGTTCACCTTTTGTCAAATCTGTCCTAAAACGACACTCACATGCCCATATGTACATTTCAACAGTTATTGCTGGCTGTAATCAGTCCTCCTCTCCATACTGGGCGTGCAAAGATGCCTTCCTAACATAATATGGGATGGAGAACAAAATCCACAGTCCTCGTTTTGTGCAAAATATCCTCCAAAGTTTCTGTCTTATTAGTACAAAAATACCCTCTAATTTCCCAGACAGTGTTTTCGTCTGAAAAAAACCCAGGACATTTGGTTCTAAAAACACGTTAATGTTCGAAGAAAACCACTTAATTTGAAGTCCAACTACTGAAGATTCAAATTAGCTTCAGATTACCTTGAATATATGTTTGCACAGAACGAGGACTGAGCATTTTGTCCCTCGCCACTTACATTGGAGGGGATCTCTCAGTATGAACAGGATGATTACAGAAAGAAATCACATAGAATAGCCTGAATGTGTGTGATCTGGTTAAAGAGAGTTCAAAGAAACAATTGTTTTGGGGAATTTTACTGTTTTTCAGAAACCAATAAGTGTCTCAGGAGAGACCTTTTTGTATACAGTATATTTGGTGTAGTCCGAATTTATGTCCATATAAGTCTATCCTGGCTCAATTGTTGAGTGTCTAAGAGATCAAATAACGTAAACAAGTAAACTATTCCATAGTTATTTTAATTTAAAGTCTCTTCAAAACCTCTATGATAGGAACTTGAGTGCTGCTGGGATGACATATTTTTGCAGGCCAACCAGGAAGTTAGCATTGCCCTGGTTCCCTCGACAAAAAGCCAATGGGATTTTTAAAACGTTTATGATGCTGACATGTTTTGTTCAGCAAGATAATCTCCACAAATGAACACCATTTCTATTATTTTTTAAGCGTGAATGCAATCGCCAGAAGTAAAAAGCTAACGTTAGGCTATAAACGAACTACACCACGGTCGCATGAACGCCAGTATAAACACAACGAGGTTGTAAAGGCGGACGAGTTGGCGTGAGGACGTCCTGTAGTCTCATTTAGCCACTTGTTAGCATCCGCCTTTTTTAAGACACAAAAGCTTCAAAATTCACAAGAGGGATATTTACTGATGTATTTGTGTTAACCACACACTTTATTCCAGGCATCTAACTAAAAAAACGTTGACTTCCACACGAGGGAACCAGACGTGCTAAAATGCTAACACATTTCCAGGTTTTAGGACTCATTCCTGCAGCACCATATACACTCCAATGTATGCAAGTTTCTGTGAACAGATTGGCCCCTAATTAAATGCAGCGGCTTCAAGGGGCACCTGCTGATTTCACACTAAAATCTGCACACAAGAAAACATCATAAACTCTGCAATCAATAAGGCTGTAATGAAGGCTCCCGTTCACTGTAGTGAATAGGAACACCAAGAAGGCAAAGTCAGCAGTCGTGCCAAATGGAGCATAAACACACCAAAAGTGCAGCTCTTTAATGCGGCTTTAAGTTGAGCTTCGACACAATTCTTTTAATTCACACATCATTTGGTTTGTCTCTCTGGCTGTGGGAAAAGCTGGTGGTGAAAGAATTCATATAAAGCCGAGACCTCTCTCTCTTTCTCTCTCCGAGGCGATCCATAGGTCAGAGGTAACTCTGGAAGTGACAGCGTGACTCAAATGTAGAAGCGAACCGGAGTCTCAGATGTCCTTACCTTTCAGTGTGGATCAGCGCCGTCCGCACGCTGACAACCGGACTTCCTCGCTGATAGATGGTCTGCTGATAGATTCTGTCAACAGGCTCATTTAAAGGGGAGAGTGATGTCCTGTAACCAGAGGACTAGAGGTCTTAGATCCCTGAGACAGCCATGGTCTGTCCATCAGCAGCCAGGTATCCTGTTGAAGCGTCCTTGAACAAGCCGACCTGCTCACGTCTTCCATCATTAAAAATATATCCGACCGTCCAACTGATATGATACTCACTCATATATCATCTCACGTGTGTATTTTGCCTGTGTTTTATAATAATAATGATTCAGCATGGATGGATGATATAACAACATATTGGTCGAATAAAGTTAACGTTTAAAATTTGGCTCATGACTGCGATCATTTTAATCTCATTTTGAACAGATTTCAAAGAGGGATCAGCGATGTCGTCAGGCACGATTACATGCTTTTCATTACGTTTTTATGTATCTTTCAGCCGAATGAATAACTGATTATGATTTCAATTATTTAAATATGAAACACACATGTTAAGCTCATAGGACATACTGTAACTGAGGGATGATCAGACACAGCAGTTCACATCCACATATCTGTAGTGATCACACGAAAGGCGCTGCGGTTGTGTTCAGTGAAATAATTTATCAGATGCCAGCAGTGAAAACTGAGGGGGTGACACAGTTAGTGTGGTGTTAAATACACAGATTATAATGGACTACAGGGGTTCCTAGAATTAAAGGACACTATTTCTTATTTTTAAAAGGCAAACAGACCAATTTGGATCCCTCATATCTAAATGCATCGCCGGATTAACTTGTTTGGGGGCAAAAAAGGCGCTTTTGCCTCCAAAACTACTACACTGGAACAGGGATGTCACGAGAACCAACATGTCGGTACCAAGTTGAAGCCAAAATTCTGAAAACGTGGCAGTGCTCGTTTTTCTACAATTCCCATCAGGTACCGCCAGGGCTCGAGACTAATGGCGCCCCGTCGAGGTTACCGCTAACGTTAACTAGCTCTCGTCCTGACGATTTCAACACGGGAGGTGCCGCTGATTTACATTATGATGCATTCAGGCTCTAATCAGTAAAAATATTGGACAAAGGTAAATTGTAACATTATCATAATGCTTTCAAATGTAACCTTGTAAAATGTAGTTTTTGTCAAGTATTTGAATAAATGCAGTTGTTTGAAGGAGATGTTTTCACAGCAATATAATAAATAGATAATAGAGAGGGAATTATGATCTGTTTAACTTAATAAAAACCTGTATGCTAACGGTAATAAAGGAGTGTATGTTGAAGTACATGAGATTTATAGTTTTACTTTTGTTTTTTTCATGGGTGTTGGTTTTGAATTTCTGGTATTGTGACATCCCTACACTGGAATACTACCTGGCCCCAGGTTTTCTGTATGTAGTAATTTGATGAAGCCCATTTTTATTTATGAATAAAAGCACCATGTGAACACATTTTAAACTAAAACAATAAAGGTCGCTGTACATGACATGGATACAAGGTTACAAGCCAGTTGATTCTGCACTTGAAATATTGTTCTAGTGGTGCAAATTCCCACAAAAATGAGCATCAAATTGCCAAAACATTGACGGGATGGAGAAACAGCAGCACAGCAGTAATGTTCTAAGGTTCAAGGAAGCCAAGTCAATTTTATTGATGTAGCCCAATATCAAAAATCACAAGTTTGCTTCAGGGGGCTTTACAATCTGTACAGCAAACAACACCCTCTCTCCTTTACAGTACGACCCGCAGCAGATGAAAACATACCCCCCCCAAAAAAAGCTTTTCAACAGGGAAATAATGGAAGAGCAACAGAGGAGCGATCCCTCTCCCAGGACGAAGAGACGTGCATAGACATAAACATAGACTCCATATGACAAAAGAAATACATATAATGTGAACATATATGAAAGGACTGATCCAGGAGGATGTCAAGCCTCCAGGTGTCTCCAAACAGATAGAGCCTGAGCAACACAACAACTCCAGTCTATTGTACTGATGTATGTTGGTGTTGCTTGTTTGGAAGGTTGCTTCCATGATTTACGTTTCATTTGTTCTGCGTAGCATGAAGAACTATATAGCAGCATATGTCTTTTGATCATTGGACACATATTGTCTTGGTGATGATGAATTGAAGAGGAAATGATGCTTCCATACAGATACAGGGAACGAGGGGGCCGCCACATGCTTCGGTGAATCTGAAACAAATGTAAATCATATGCTGTGGCCTTCACAGTTACCAGA
This sequence comes from Sebastes fasciatus, assembly GCF_043250625.1. NCBI lineage: Eukaryota > Metazoa > Chordata > Actinopteri > Perciformes > Sebastidae > Sebastes > Sebastes fasciatus. The sequence goes on along the minus strand of NC_133815.1, from coordinate 4,753,330 downwards.
ACCCAACGGAACACCGACGGGAGATGTTGGAGAGATGTGTTGCTCTCCATCAAAATACCAAATGTGGGAATATTTTTTTGAGAAAATGGTGTTACAGAGACTTGGAGAGATACTTTCTGTTTGTTTTATTTGACACCCAGCATTTCAATAAGCCAAGTCATCTGCAAACCTGTGTGAAAGTGAGCGACAGCCCCCCCGTCCACCTGATTGTCACACTCCAGTGGAGGCTTGCCCTCCTAACATTCATTCATCATGCTATAATTGAAACTAAACAAACTCCCTTCCTCATGCCGAGATAATGATTGTAATTGTCAGAAATAATTTGTCACTTGTAATTGCTGGTGTCAGTCATCTTGTTTGTGTTTGATAGAGGTCAGTCAGTGTTGGTATTAGGCCACTTTATTAAAGAATGAGACAAATCAACCTGCAGGGTTTTTAGTTAATCAGAAAGTAGGAAAATTGCAGAGTAGAGGCACATAAACATGCAGTATGGAGTAAGGGCTCACAAACAACATAAAAACATACACAACCATGAAAGACTCACATAAAATTACATTAAAACAAAAACAACTCCATCAATAGATAAGAGCAGGTGTGAAAAGCATTAAAAAGCAGCGACAGTCTATTTGGCCTTGTTTAAAATGGATCTTGCGGCGGGAATGAAAGAGGTTTTGTAAGTTCTCAGTTCAAATGAGTTTATTGTAATATTCACTTTTATATAACAAAAATAAACACATTTGATACATGAGACAATAGACTCCCTATACGTCAGAAATTCACATTTTATATTCACTGTTGCTGTTGACTAACATCGTTACATGCTGTCCTTTGCTTTCCTCGTGCTGAGATAATGATTGTAATTGTCAGAAATAATTTGTCTCGTGTCAGTCATTTTGTTTGTGTTTGATAGAGGTCAGTCAATGTTGGTATTAGGCCATTTTATTAAAGGGACTGTTTGTAACTTTTTAAGCGTATAAATGTACCGGTTCGGGATCCCAGGAGCGCTCGCATATGCGCGCTTGCATACAAATGCGCGCTCGCGTGTGGCCGGAGTCACTGCTCCTCTGCCGGCTTACCTTCACTCACACAGCGCGCGTTCTCGCTGTCTCGCTCCACCTCTAGACGAGCATGCGCGCTCACTCCACACTGCAGAACAGTTAGTTTAGCTCTGAGAATATCTAGTGAGTGGACATTTGTGCAGAAATAACTGCTGCAGCTCCTCCAGACCAACAGAGGTTTCCTGTGTCTTGTGAAGTGACGGGGCTCCGCAGCGAGAAACGTTATTGCCTCCGACCAGGTGCCGGTGTCTCCCTGCGGGCGCAGTCGGAGACGATAACGTTTCTCTTCCTGCTTCAGCCCCGGCACCGACCCGCTTTTGTTGAAGCAGGAAAAACCATCACTAGGATCAGCATTGAGAGAGACCTCCGTCTGGTCAGCTAACATTACTGCCGAGCAGGTGAAATATAGAGTGCTATTGTGGTTTTAGCTGACGTGTGTCGCCTCACTGTTTTGAGCGATGCTCGTTCATGTCTATGTAGAGCGAGCAAGCGCGAGCCCGACGCTGACTTTCGTTGACTTAACGGCCACAGGTGTCGCTGTTAACAAGCATTTCTGAAAGTTACAAATAGTCCCTTTAAAGAATGAGACAAATCAACCTGCATGGTTTTTAGTTGATCAGAAAGTAGGAAAATTGCAGAGTAGAGGCACATAAAAATACAGTATTGAGAATTGCATTTAATAAATCAGATCTGCACAGTCTTATGTTTTCCCCTCATGATTATGGTGCAACTTGCAGTCCCTACTGCTGTTTTCTGCCTTTGGAGTGGGCGAGCAGTGTTCAGTGTTGACAGGCTCCCTCTTCAACCCAGTGGACTCGGGCTGTCAGATGCGATGCGCTTGCGCACTAAACACACACACAGACACACACACACGGATCCTCCAGTGTGAGCAGGTTAGTGTTAGTGTTGGACAATCAGACTGGAAGTGCGTTAATTAATAAAAAAGAAAAGGAGTTAATGTCTTCAGATTCAGTAAGTGGAGTAAAAAGCGTCAGTTTTTACCAGCTGCTTTAGTGGAAAAGTTCTCATCGGATTTCTTTTTTGCATTTGACTTCGTGACTAATCAGCAGCAGCACGTTGCGTGGAGCAAACACACAAACAAACAGGAGAGCTCGTTAAATTCTCTGGACTACAGAAATTGGGAAAATATTGAACAATTTGACGCATCTCTGAATATCAAACAAGCTTTTATTGCAAACAAACAACGAGGATCGACACTGAGGGTTATTCCTGCACACTCAGGTAAAACAAACATCACATTCACGTGTTCAGCTTCTTGAATGCCACTCCAACTTTCTCAGAAAAAAAACACTTTATTTTCTTCTTTATTTTTTTATTGCAGAAGTTTTTTCGCCATGAACCAAACTGCAGGAGCCACAAATGCGTATCGCAGATGCTCCAAAGCTGGAAAGGTAAGAAAACAGACTTTATTCAGAGAAGTTGTGATTGTTATTCCTGCTTGAATGCTGCAGCAGCATCATGAAGAAGCATGGCAGTGATGCTGGTTGTTTGCAAGCTTATAGAACAAGCTTTGGGTACAGTGAGATGCTGTGTTCACATTGTGGAGTTATTGCGCGTCTGTGCGTTTTTGGAGACGTTTTTCTTAATTCTATGCAGGGTACAATTTGTTGGCTGCTGAAAAAATGTCATTTGGCAGTTTACAGACACATTGGAAGCTTTTTGGGCAAGATGAGCCAGTTTGTGTTGTCCATGCACTGCAAAAAAAAGCAAGTTTTTCACTCAAAGCAATGAAAATGATGCAGAAAACAGCCAGTTTTTCCACATCTTGAAGTAATTTCCTCCCCAAACCTCTTCACCAGTTACTTAATATTCATCTGCTGCATGCTGATATGCAAGATGATGGCACTGAACCACACTGCCACTGTTTTACCAAGCCTGTGACCCACATTATAGGGCTGCTGTTGCTGCTGCTGCTGCTGTGTGGATGTGTAGTGAACATGGAGGGAGAAGAGAGGGGTGATGAAGATGAAAGTGTGTCTGGAGGTGGGATGAAGACGAAGGATGGGGAGGACAAACTGGAGGATGCAGGAGGAGGGGACTGTATAATAGAGTCTTTCCAGTGAAACCATTAGAGGAGAAAAAACAGGCTCCAGTGTATGTGTGTGTGTGTGGGAGCTGCTCTCATTCCCAACACATCTGGCTCTGTTAACACACACCATCAGTGGAGATGATGAAGTATGAAAGCTTTATTTATCACCAGCAAGCTCTGACACATGGGATATCCACACAGCAGTGTTTACAGATATAGATTTCCGGGCTACAAATATTTGGAGTTGATGTGTGTATCGATTTGGAAAAAGGTGCTCTGTGTTTATACAACGATGTGGTAAATGAATCCTGATGGGTTTGGATGAGAATTAACACACACTGTTACACTGTGTTGGTTAACACTCTCGGTTTAATTGACGCTGACAGTTTGCTTTCTCAGTGTGATGATGCAGGCTGGAATGGTTCACCATGGGAATCGTAGGGACTTCACAATTAAAGCATGCAGAGAGCCTGCAGATTACATGGTGGTTTAATCATTTAAATCCATAAAATGTAGCTTAACTGTTAAAAGATGACAAGTATTAAATCATAAATGGAAAATAAACATAAAAACTATTTTATTTTCATAGCCAGAAGTGTAACAGTAAAGATTTTTATCCCATAATAAAGTGATTTCCAACCAGTGGGAGCAGGCTACTTGTATCCCAGGGGCTATGTGGAAAAAATATTTTTATTTTTGAAAAACAATAAAAACAATATATAATTATTAGGATTTGATAAGAAAAAAAACCCACATTGAGTCGGCTGTAACACCTGAAGATTACACGTTGCAATTGGGAGTGTGTACACTAGTTTGCAAGTGAGCAGAGAAGTTTAACAGCTAGGTAAAAGTGATGGATAAACTGATCAAATGGTTGAAATTGTTGGATAAATTATGTCTAAAAGCAATGGATAAAATTTGCTTAGCTAAAAGTAATGAGTAGACAGTTGAAATTGTTGGCTAAAAGTAATGGAAAACTGGTTGAATAAGACATATCTGCTGTGGAGAATGATGCGATTTCCTGCTTATATTTGGGGTATCTTTTACGGGAATGTGTTTCATGGCACGGTGATGTTTTTCCGGTTTGTCTGTTCTACTTTATAAGGAAGTACGTCGCTCATTGTAGGGTGCTCTCTCACTAGGAGAGACGCCATGCGTGCACACATTAACGATCTTTAGGAGTACTGATAGACAAATATTGCATTCTCTAGACAGCAACTGATTTGAAGTTGCCTTGATAATGAAAGTAATGGATAAATGGTTGCAACGTCCAGCGTCTGCCACTCCAAAACTGTACCACGAATGCAAACTCGACCAAGCTGACCTCAGAGATTCAAGATTCAAAAACTGTTATTGTCTCTCACATAATGATAGAAAATTGTCTTACGTTATAAACAACATAACAAACAACATAAAAACATACGCAACCATGAAGGACTCAAACAAACAACACAAACAACTCCATCAATAGATAAGAGCAGGTGTGAAAAGCTGCATTTAAAAAGCAGCGACAGTCTATTTGGCCTCGTTTAAAATGGATCTTACAGCGGGAATGAAAGAGGTTTTGTAAGTTCTCAGTTCAAATGAGTTTATTGTAATATTCACTTTTTATATAACCAATAGTATTAGAATAAACACATTTGACACATGAGACTATAGACTCCCTATACGTCAGAGATTCCTATTTTATATTCACTGTTTCTGTTGACTTGCATCTTTACATGCTGTCCTTTGCTACATATACTGTATGTAGTGTTCTCTGTGTTTGTAATATTGTTGTCCATACTTTAATATTTGTCAGTGCTTTCACTCTCTGCTTGTTCTAATTCTGTACTATTTCATCTCCTCTTAAAAATCAACTTTAAAAGAGAGGAAACAGAATCAGTATAAACACCTCTCCAGACACTTTTGTCTCCAGACAGCAGCGTCCTTTTCATTATCCGTCCCGTGGCCACTTTCAACCCGCCGGCAGGATCTTCTGCAATTTCAAACTGTTTTTTTTAGTTTTTGTTATTTGTTCCTGTTTTTAAAGCGTTGGTGCTGCGAAGGATTTCTCTTTGATGAGTCGCCTCTCTCTCTCTCTCTCTTTCTATCTCTGTGGAGTTTCTATTTCCAGTCATGTTGACAGTCGGCCACAGAGACGTTTCATCGTGGATTAATGACACTCTGATTAGGTCTGCATGTGTTCTGCAGACCTCCCAACAGGATAAGCCCCACATGGTCATGGTCATCAGCTTGTGACAAGCTTTGACAGGTTTGTAAACACCTGAAAGGAGAGGAGAGCAAAGTGGCCTGTGCTTTTGAGATTATTTGAGGATCCTTGAGGATTCCATGTAATGCAATTTCTGCAGTCTTGTTTTGCATGGCTGGCTGACCCTGAAAATACGACTTTAAAGAAGCTGTTGGCCACGTAACCAACCAGCGTTCCTGCTCCCGTGTTGTTGTTTGGTGTATTTTTGTCATTTCCCACAGCTGACTGGCTAAATGGAGAGCAGCTTTGAAGGTGTTTCAATGCAAAAAAAGATGATCCGGTTACTTGCAACACCAACAGTAATTTTTGTCCCTCTTATCACAGATCAGCAGCGTTTTGTCAAGGCTCAGGGAGAATCAAAGTGACTCCACTGACAGTAGCCTCTAAAGACCATCATGCAGTGCGGCAACATCTGGTATCGTAGTGGCGTCTCCTTCGAGAAGTCTCAACCGTCACACTATTTCCTGTTGTGTCCACTTTTCATATTCTCACTCTGTGTACCTGCACCAATACAGCACAGAGAGGGAGTCCCCTTCCTGGGGGTTGTCCATAGGCCTTCTGGGAAATGTAGGAATTCATAAGCAGAAGTACACATGAGGTAGATTTAAAGGAGCAGAGACATGAAAAAAGCCCCAACACCTCTACATAGGAGCAACACACACAGACTTTATAGTTGTTGTTTTGTGTCTTTTTGCATTCGTTACTCGTTACACATCTCTTTGTGTTTTTGTCTCTTTGTGCTGATTTTGTGTCTCTATATGGTTGTTTTGTGTCAATTGTTTTGGTCTTTGGAGTTTTTTTGTCTGTGGTTATTTTGACCTTTCTTGTCGTCATTTTTGCGTCTCTTTGTAGTTCCTTTGTGGTTATTTTGTCTCTTTGTAGTTGGTTTGTGTCTCTTTGTAGTAAATATGTGTCTCTTTTGAATAATGTTGTGTCTCTTTGTAGTTGATTTGTGTCTCTGTGTAGTCAATTTGTGTCTCTTTGTGGTTATTTTGCCCCTTTTCATAGTCTTTGTGAGCCTCTTTGTGTCTCTTTGCAGTTATTTTGCATCTCTTTGAAGGCTTTTTGTCTCTCTTTGTAGTAATTTTATGTTTCTTTGTTGTGATTTTTAGTCTCTTTCCTAGTTGGTACGTTTCTCTTTGAGTGACATTTTGTAGGTGAAGGCCAGTGGGCCCCCTGGACCAATTATGCGCAGAGGCACACATAAAAATGATACTTTATCTCAGAATAACTTAACAAGATGATGATGTTTAGGAGAACTGCAACGATGAGTTGATTAATTGAAAATTAATCGGCCGTTATTGTGATAATCAATCCTCATTTTTAAAGCAGAAATACCAAAAAGTCTCAGGTTTTAGCTTCTCGTATGTGAATACTTGCTTCTCTTTCTCTGTTTTATATCATTGTAACCTGAATATCTTTGGGTTTTGTACATCTTAAGACATCACCTTGGAAATGTGATGGACATTTTTCACAGCTTTTTCTAGACTAAATGATTAAACAAGAAGAAAGTAATCGGCAGATCAATCAATAATGAAAAGAATCATTAATTCATGCAGTAATATCTGGTACAGTATAAGTGTGGACTTAGCCTTTATGTTTAAATCTTTCATAGAAAGACATGTTGCCTAATGACTTCCCATAAATTAGTATTCAGTCCTACTTGTATTACTTAGAATCAAGTTCATATTAAGCATTTACAGTACTTCATGGTCATATTTAGAGCAGCCCACATATATAAAGAAAGCAAGTCACACAAGGACACTTCTGCACATTGCACTTTATAACCACAACAGCTGTATAGTAGTTGTTATCTTGCAGTGATGGTGTCTTAACTAACTGTTTTCAGATCAGAATGAGGAGGCTAAAATGTTGTATTGCAGTTTTGCTATGATGGAAATGTTGTCTGGACGTGAAGTAACCACAAGAGGGCAGTGTGGTACTGCAGTACATGCACCTGTAAGGGAGTGTCGCTTAGTCTTAAAATGTATTCATGATCAGCTTCCTTAATCCTTTACTGTCTCTTCTGTGGTTGAGCTTGATTTATAATGATATCATGCTCTTGTTACACTGTTTGTTCTCGTTGTATTTTTGTTACATTTAACACTTCTAGGTTTTTTTGCAAGCTTGTGTAAGAGTCCCTCTGCTCTGAGATCAAGTCACAGCTTAACTAACTTTTGACTCTGTAGTTCATGCTGCTGCTTTTCTTTTGTCTGGTCTCGGTCACAACCGGCTCGTCTGATCATCTCGGCCCCTGAAAGCCCTGCAGTGTGCAGCGTGTTCGCTCACTAAAATCCCAATTAGCTCCCACCACTTTCACAACCATTTGCAACTTTGCTAATCTCTGCATCTGCAAAGCCCAGAAAATCCCCCCCAATTCTTCTGATTATAGTTTCATTATGAGAATGCAAAAAGTTTAATTTGTGCGACTCAGTTGAGACACAGAAGGGAAAAAAAAACAACTAAATTGACAATCCTGCAATGAATATGTATTAACTGCTGCTGCCCAAATATAAATTGATCACTTGACTAAATCTGTCAGTGAAAGCATTGGGCTTGTGTCCCGTCTAAAATAATTCCCTGAGGTTTATTTGTCTCTCTTATTACTACATGGATTATTTTGTGTGTTTTAAAACTAAAACTCATTTGTTTCTGCAGTTATTGAGCTGACATCAGAATGCAAATGAGCCAGTTATTCAGAGTGCAACGGTGCTAAACGGATATTTCAAGGAGCGCAGGAGCTAAGCTGAGAGGTGTGTGGATTGAGGGTAGACTTCTTAATTACCGCGGCTTTGTTGGCCAACAGCAGGGCAAACAGCGGCACGAATGTGCCAAGTATTGATCCCTGCTCTCATTACACCGCGGGCCCATTGTAATGCACGGTTATCACTCCGACTCCCCTCACTCCAGTCTATGGAAATGATCATTGATTTCTTTTTTCTCTACACTCTTGGTAAAATGGCAGGAGAATGCCTATCTCAATCATCTCTGCACTTTAAATTTGTGGACTCGAGGAGCCTCTACCGCTCATTAGCACCAGTAATCCTTTTCTCATCCTGATCACTCTTGAGGACGGGGCCCCGCCATCGGTCAAACTGAACCCGCTCCTGCTATACCGACCCGTTCTCGCTCCCAGCTCGTCAAATACTGCCGCTTGGTACCCATAGGCATCAGAAACGGACACACGGAGGGACCCTTTAGCAACAGTGTGACGAACCAGTATGTGGCACTATCTGGTTGGCGTGGAGAGGAGGTTGTGTTGCTCTGGCTCTATCTATTTGGCGTGGAGAAGAGGTCTTGTTGCTCGGGCTCTATCTGTTTGGCGTGGAGAGGAGGTCGTGTTGCTCTGGTTCTATCTGTTTGGCATGGAGAGGAGGTTGTGTTGCTCTGGCTCTATCTATTTGGCGTGGAGAAGAGGTGTTGTTGCTCAGGCTCTATCTGTTTGGCGTGGAGAGGAGGTCGTGTTGCTCTGGTTCTATCTGTTTGGCGTGGAGAGGAGGTTGTGTTGCTGTGGCTCTATCTGTTTGGCGTGGAGAGGAGGTTGTGTTGCTCAGGCTCTATCTGTTTGGCGTGGAGAGGAGGTCGTGTTGCTCTGGTTCTATCTGTTTGGCTAGTAGAGGAGGTTGTGTTGCTCTGGCTCTATCTATCTGGCTTCGAGAGGAGGTTGTGTTGCTCTATCTATCTGGCATGGAGAGGAGGTCGCGTTGCTCTGGCTCTCTCTCAACTAACTCCAGTGTAAGCCCACAATGGTCGGAGCAAGTGACGTAGTAAAACATAATATGGTGATACTCATGTGTATCAATATTTTCTTACACCCTTACTATACAGTAGAGCCTTTTCTTTTGAAGATGCTCTTTCATGCTGCTGTCCAACACATAAAAGCTGCTGTCTGGTTGCAATGTGATCAACACAGTCTTGACTCTGTATCTGGGAAAAAAAACCAAATACACCTCCTCCCTGTATTTGTATGCCAACTTGTTTAGAGTGTACACAATGAAATTACACTGGGAGCCACATCTGAGAGCTCTACCCCAGTGAAATGAATAATGCAACACATAGAGACAATAGATTTTCTCGCTTTTAACACCCGTGTTTTTTTTTTTCCTTCTTAAATGTGTTGCTAATTCTGCTGTAGTGGCATTTTCTGTTTGTAATAACCACCGGTGTGTGCACTTAATCATCAGGTGCTGTAGCCGCGGCCCCCTGCCTGAGCTCTACTACACCCAGGAAATCCTTAGGGGGTGGGGGAAGCAGGAGTTTTATTCCAGTATGTTAGCTCAGGAAAAACATGCAAACAACATGCATTTCGAAGTTGAATGCCGTGTTGATGTCGCTCGGCTGCAGCAGCAGCTCGGCTCTTATTTTTCCAGGGGATGATTGACACCGCGGGGGGTGTAATTGCATGAGTCACTGAGACCTCCCTGCCCCTTTGAGTGAGCGGTTGGCTTGGCAAAATGCTTGGGTCATGACAGCCCATCTGGTGGCGTATCACAAGCAGTCAACAAGGCCCTAAGAGACAAATGGCGCCACAACAGTAAACAGCCGCTGCTGGTTGGGGAGACAGACACTTGAGCCATATCTAAAATCACAAGCATATCCACTATGTGCCCCCGGAGGCCTCAGTAGCCATCAAACCAGACAGGACGTGCTGCATCCAAAGTGTCTCATGCCGTCACAGCCCGTCACGGTGGATTTTTACTACTTCTTCTGCCACATACGATGCAAATGAGTGCTTCTAACAAGTAGAATATTGCAATGTGCTGACGTGTGAGAGCCGAGGGCTGCGGGTCAGGCTTAAGTTTGCCCTCTGCTGGATGAAAGAGTTCATGATCCTCAGTGCAAGAGCCACAAGTCTCACTCGGCAGAGTGAGCTGGTGCATAATGAGGCATCTGAGCTGTTAATGGTGAGGCTAAATTGAAGTGGGTTGCATTATGAAGAGTTTAGTTTTAAGGCTGTGGAAGGCTGTTTTTAGAAAGATTGCATGGACGCAAAACATGATTAAACCTGTTTATAGGCTGCAATTTGCTTTATAAATTGACAATCTACCATCACTATACTCCTTAACAGAGACACAGTGGGACTTCCCACCTCATCCTGTAAGACAGCAGAAACTCAGTTCCTCTAAATAAAACCATAATGTTATTCCTTCTGTCCTCATTTGTACGTGAAAGGGTAAGTGAAAAAAAACAACAAACTTGGACTGTAAATTCAGATGAAAACAGAAAGGCCACTTTCTTCTCCTCCAGTCACATTGTTTATCCTTATATATCCCAAACCCACGCAACAGCGCTCAGGGCAAACTTATGTATTGAATGTCCTTGGTCAGCTATCCGGAGATGTATACAAATAGCCATACCGCTTCATGGGTTTATTGTGCTGTTGTTCTCCGCGCTGCAGACATTTTTCAGCAGTATTGTTTTGTAGAAAAATGAAATGTAAAGAGAACAGCAACATCCACAGACTCACAAAAACGTATAAACTTGTTAAAGTTGAACGGCGCTGCCAAAATGATTGATCATGATTAGTTATTTAGTCTTAAAAACACTGTTTCTTGAAAAAAATGAAGAAAAACACTGAGATGGAATGAACATTTTCTAAAATCAGAAAGCCTAAAATGCTGTAAATTGCCTCACGGCAGCGACTGGATATTTACATCTATGAATACAAAGAAGACTTGAAGAATATGATACATAATGAGTTGTCAGAATTGACAGTTATGCAGTGTGACAGACGTTTTAGACAATTACTCAGTCTCCCCGAATGTGTCAACATGTCAGTCCATATGCTCAATATGGAGAACGAGCGCTGAATGTATTATTCTTGGATACTGATCTGATTTGTCTGAGTGCGTCAGAGGCAGTTATCGTACTTAGACAAATATCTTCTTAAACTAGAGTGTTTTAAAGTGGGCAATACATAATTTCTTCCAAAATATATTAGTATTTTAAACTGTTATTCTTTCACTCAATCACCCACCCACCTCATACCCTTAGCTACCATACATGTATGCTTACAGTGACTCCTATGGCTCTGCACCTGAAACATATAGATGGGTGACAATTAAAAGAATAAAACGACATAGAGCATTCCACGCTGGTTTACTTCCGGGTTATGCAGCCCACTGTTTCTCCTGCTGGCCCCGCCCCTGAGTTCCCACTCGGCCAATAGATTTTACATTGTGATGACGTCAGAGACTCTAAAATCGCTTTTCTCGGCTCGAATACAAATATAAAACCTCCATTCCGAATAGAAAGAGTCACAATCAACCTTGTTTGCAATTTGAGCCGTCATGTCAACAGTTTTACAGACGTCTCTTTTACAATGGTGGTCTATGGGGAACATTTTTCGCCGCAATACTGCGAGTGGCAACTGGAAAGAAATTAGAAGCAAGGTACCGTATCCAGTTCTTACAGATCCATGGTGCTACAATTCACAGACTCAAACAGTGTTTTTGTAACAAACCTGGTATAGCTGCGTCCTCATGCTGATATTACGCCAAGCGCATATCTTTTTTTTGTCTTGTCTCAATAAGAGGCCAATTTGTTTTATACAGTTCTGGAAATTCAGAAACACAAGTAATTCTTTTGTTTTTCCGTTCTTCCAGTTCAAGCTGGGGTCAGCAGTGATTGGCTAAACCCACAAAGGTCAGCGCAGCTCAGGTCAAAGTTCAACAAATTTGTACTTTTGCTTC